>NC_031775.1:21708472-21775739 GCF_001522545.3 Parus major
TGTGCTGAGCGGCCCCGCCGGGACGGGACGGCTCGGCTCGGGCTCGCCTGGCCCCGCAGCCCCTCCGCAGAGCCTCGCTAGGCAGGCGGAGGAGGTGGCTCCCGGGAGCGGGGTTGTTCTGGTGACTTTATAATTTCTTTTTTTTAAATACCCTTTTTTTCCCTTTATTTTTTTCCCTTTTTTTTTTTTTTTTTTTTTTTAATTTTATTTTTAACGCGCTCCCGGTCTCCGTTCTCAGCCGGGCAACTCAAGATGGCTGAGAGCTGACTCGGCTCTCCCGGAACCGCTCTCTCCGGCCGGCTCCTCCCGGCTGCCCGCCGCCGCCTCGCCCCTTCCCGGCGGGGCCGCGCCGGGGAAGGCAGCGCTCCGCCACCGGCACGGGCACCGTCCGTGCGCCCCACAGCATTGTTACCGTCGGGGGCTTGCGACCCCCGGACCGGCCATGAGAGCGGGCTAGGACGGACCCCCCGGACACCTTTTTCCCCCCAACCCTAGTGGGAAGTGGGAGCAGGTTGATTTGGGGTCCGCGGGGCTCAGAACCCCCCGTGCCAAAGCCCGTCCCCTCTCCCATCCCTCTCCGGGAGCGTTGGAGGAGCTGGGCGGGCTGTGCTGGGCTGGGGTTTGCTCTGAATGACCGAGCTCTCCCATTCAAGACCTCGCAATCTCGAAGCAGGCGAGAGGGCTTTTTTTTATTCTTCTTTTTTTTTTTTTTTTTTTTTTTCCCCTCCCTGTCTTGTCTTTTTTCCCCTCTTCCTTCTTTTTCCCTGCTGCTCCTCCGATTTAGAAGCAAATCTCGGGGGCCGCAGAGAGAATTCGTTTTTCTGCCATCGTCACTGTCGCTATTATTATTATTTTTTTTAATCTTCCTCTTTTTCCCGTTTTGGATCTTAACCCTTTGATCTGTTTCCTTTAAAAGACTCTGATTCCCAACTCCCATCAGGGGGAGAGGGAGGAGAAATACAGGGAAGGAAAAAAAAAAAAGCCCGAGCGAGTCGCTGCCCTCAGCTGTTGGCCAGGTTTGGTGGGGGACAAAAGTCCCTTTAAAATATTGAATGTCAGTTGCAAACCTAAGAAAAGAAAAATCTGATCCGGAGCGCTAAATTTAGGAGCTTTATATGGAACTTGGACTCTGCTGCTGGATTTTGTATGGATTTTTTTCAACCTTTGGTAAGTTTCAGTTCACCTTCTGGGGTAAAAAGGAGCAAATGGCTTTTAGGGGTGGTTAGGACTTCGGGCTGTAAGTCCAACAGGATCGTGTTGGGTTTTTTTTAACCATTTGTGTTGTTTTTTTAACAAAGCGATGGGGACGTTGCATTTTTTTTTTTTTTTTCCGGATATTCCTAGAGTGCTGCTCTGTGGTTTATTTTATCCCCGATTTTAAAATCTGCTGCGGTTTATTATTTATGGCGCGTGCTGCGGGGAGGGGGGAGCCCGTCCGTTCACCCTCAGCCTTCCCCTTTCAGGGAGGACAGACCCCGGCATCCGCCCCTAGACCGCACTGAGCGACCGAAGCGGCTGGGGGGAAGCGTCGACAGAGCTGCCGGCAGAGATGGCCGAGAATTGGAAGAACTGCTTCGAAGAGGAGCTCATCTGCCCCATTTGCCTTCACGTCTTTGTGGAGCCGGTCCAGCTGCCCTGCAAGCACAACTTCTGCCGGGGCTGCATCGGGGAGGCGTGGGCCAAGGAGTCGGGCTTGGTGCGGTGCCCGGAGTGCAACCAGGCCTACAACCAGAAGCCCAACCTGGAGAAGAACCTGAAGCTCACCAACATCGTGGAGAAGTTCAACTCCCTCAACCTGGAGAAGCCCCCCTCAGTCCTGCACTGCGTCTTCTGCCGCCGGGGCCCGCCGCTGCCTGCACAGAAGATCTGTTTGAGGTGCGAGGCTCCGTGCTGCCAGTCCCACGTCCAGACCCACCTGCAGCAGCCCTCCACGGCGCGGGGGCATCTCCTGGTGGAGGCGGAGGACGTGCGGGCCTGGAGCTGCCCCCAGCACAACGCCTACCGCCTGTACCACTGCGAGGCCGAGCAGGTGGCCGTCTGCCAGTTCTGCTGCTACTACAGCGGGGCCCACCAGGGACACTCGGTCTGCGACGTGGAGATCCGCCGCAATGAGATCCGGGTGAGTCCAACCATCCTGGACACCCGGGTTTGCCCAGCCTGGGGACCGCCCAGCCACCCTCTTCCCTGCCATGTCTGTTCCCCCGTGTTTGTGTAGGACCTACACAAAATCCATCCCGGCGCTGCTGCTCCTTCCGCCCGGGGTCCCCCCGTGGCAGACATGTTGGGTGGCCTCCCAGCCAAGCGGTGACGGGGAGCCCGTGGGTGCCGGGGGGCTCCCCAGGGAAGGTGTCCGTGCTGGGAGGCCTTTGTAGCTGTCGGGCTGTGGGACCCACGGCGCCTTGGGTGTGCGCTCTGCAGGGAAGGGTTGAGGTCTTGGGCCAGGGCGGTTTGGAGGGGCCGTCTGCCAGGTTTGTGGTGGGCTATGCAGCTGTTTGGAGGAAAGCAGAAGAGCTGCCTGCCTCTAAGGTCGAATCACCCCAAAATTTGGCTTCCTGGGAGGACAAAGCGGCTGCAGGAGCGGACCCTGTCCATTGTAAGGCCTGTGAATGTCAAACTGCCTGCTCTTCCCACTGCCTCCCACTGGGGCCGGTGGGCCATCCTCTTCCCCCCAGCAGTGGAAGAGCTTCGTGTCAGAGACCCATGACGTGTCAGAGACCCGTGACGTCTCACTGGTGGGGATTCAGTCTTGGGGTTTGGCCAAATAATGTGATTTTTATTAGAGGGCACAGGGCTGCTCCTCTCCATAGAGCAGCTTGGGCTGTTGTGCTGGATTCGAGGGAAAGCGGGTCTGTATTTTGCCCTTGGCCAGGCCATCTGGCAGGAGCTTTCACCCCTGGCTCCCCACCCTCCAGTTCCTGGCGGGCATTTACCAGCCCTGCGGCCAGCCCTGCCATGACCCTTCTACCACCTTCCCCGTTTTCAGGGCTGCCCCTCCGCTCCCCCTCCGACCCTTTGAAAGAGGCTCGGCGCTTGTCTGCCGAATAAATATTTAACAATGAATTGAATGGTGATTACTGTAAAATGGGGATGATTTCCTGTGTATTTTAATGTTGCCAAAATGAGTCACCATTTAGCAATAAAAAAAAAAAAAGAAGTCATAAATAAAAATTGCAGTATAATTACTTTCCAATTGGATGGCCAGGCCTGGGAGTGGGGTGGGGGTGGGGGGGGTGCAGCTCTGTGTAGAGAAGAGCCAGCCTGAGCTCACAGGAAGGTTATTTTCCTCTCCAGTTCTTTTGGGGGAAAACCAGGGACCTCCATGGAGGTGCCAGCAGCTCCGCCACACACGCTGGAAGGGGAAAGACCCAGTCAGTCTTTTGGAGAAGCGCTTTTCTGCTTCTATTTATAGGGAGTCATTTTGGTTTCCCTCTGCCAGGGTGGGGAGCCACCTCAGGAGGGCTGTGCAGGGCTGGGATGGGGCTCACATGTGCATCTCCCAGGAGCCTTCGCCAGGGACCAAAACTATTTTTCCAGGTCCTTTTCCAGGACACTTTGATCTCATTTATTCCCGCTCTTGCTGCGTGTTTTTTTTGTTGTTGCTGCCGTTGTTATGGCTGGATGTTCGCCGCTTCTTGCGGATGCATGCTGCTAATGACCTGGCAGAAATCTGCCACTGGCTAGGCTGGATTTTGGCCCTGGCTTAAAATTTTAGGGTATGTGGCTAGACACCAAAAGCATTAGATGGCTGTATCATAGAACCATGGAATTATTTTGTGACCTTGGCCAAATCCCTCGGTACCTCCATTGCCGCGTTATTTTAATTTCCTTTCTCTGTGATGATAAGCTTGTCTCTTCCCGCTGGGCGCGTGGCTCGGTTGGGTGCATGGAGTCTGGGTCAATGAAGGACAGCACCAAGCTGGGGGACAGTGTGCCCAAAGGATCTCCTCTGTAGTTGAAGCAGTTCTTCCATGAAGTTGCTGCAGTAGGGGTGAGGCCCTGGGAAAAGCAGCCAGCAGGTTGCCAGCCCTTGCTCCATGGGCATGGCTGGGTCTCCGGCTGAAAGCAGCCCGTCGCCAGCCAGCAAGGAAGGTGGCCTCGTCGGCTCCCGAATTAGGGTGCATGAGCTCAGCTGGTGACGACTTCCCGCCTGCGGGAGCTGGGCCCGGGATTCCTGGCTGCTTGCTCACCCTGCAGCGGCGGTGAGCCGCTCATGGAGCATCCCGGGAAAGATGGACTGGGACTGGGGGGCAGATGAGTAACGCTGGGCTTGGGAGGTCCGGGGGAGGCCCCATTGTGAGAGGTTTGTTCCATATGTGGTTTGTGTTCAGAAGGCCGTTAATTGAGAAATGAGTCAAAGTTGGGAGGATCGGAGCCCTGACCTTGGTGCGGGACACTCGCAAGTGTGGGGGTTGCAACATCGACTCCTGTGGAGGGGGTGGCCCCCATGGCCCGAAGGAGGGACTGGAGCCTGCAAACACGTTCCCCATAAACTCTGCTTCTTTAGCATTTGTTCCTCTGGCTGTGCTGCCAACCTGCCTCAAAGGGCACCTTACCTCTGGTTACAGACCAGTTTGAAGGGGAAAAGGGGATCAAAACTCCTTGGGGAAAGCACCAGCACTTTGTCAGCTGAGCTGGCAGTTTGGGCAGAAGTGCTCTGGCTGGGTGAAGGAGGCTGGAGGTGGGTGTCTGCCAGAGGAAAGGGGGTGTCTGTGCAGGGTTTGCCTGAAGAGGAACATGTGAGTCTGGGGGAAGGACCCCACTCAGCGTTAGGTGCCGCACAAATCCGCAGAGCCCTGGCTCAGAATTAGTTGAACTCCACGGTGCATCTGTAATACAAACAGTAAATAAAATATGTGGTTAATCTTTCTTTCGTGGGCGTATAAAGCGCTTACCTCCCCTTCCCCCCGTGAGATGTTTTCTCCTTTGTTTCCTGTTTTTGTAGCGCTTAAAGAGGAGAGGGGGGGAAGAAAAGCCAACAAGGCACCCTCTTTTCTTTTTTTTTTTTTTTCTGCTTTTTTTTTTTTCATTTTGTTTGTGTCAAGGTCTCAAAATGAAACATGTTTTCTTCCATCTTTGCCTTTGCTGCTCCTTGTGCCTCCCGCCTGCATGGGGGAACCTGCTTCTAAGGCTGAAGAAGAAAGTTGCTCCAGTGCGAGGTTGATGTGTTGCTTTTTATTTTTTCTCCATCCAAAAAGGGGAAACTACATTGCTGGGATTGGAGTATAGGTAAGAAGTCGGCAATCAGAGAAAGAGTCTCATGTGCGGGGTATTACCGTGGTTGCCCTGTCTTTGTGTGGGACATGGTTGACTGAGGCCAGGTACATCTGAACTTGCTCAGAAGTTTCCCAGCAGCCTGTCCTCAGCTAGAGGTGCCACCAGTGGAAAAGGACTTGGGTAGAGAGGGTCTGCTTCTGTTTTGTTTAGGGAGAAGGAAATAGATTTTTCCCTGTAACCTAACTTCTTAGAAATCCCTTCACATTATGAAGATCTCTGGTGGCTTTGAACATTAAGTGGGAGAAAATGCATTGTGGTACTGAGACCTGGAGGAAAACATTGTGAATCCTCCTGCAGGTGTGTGGGAACAGCATCCAACACTGTCCATGGAGCAGTGTACGTTCAGCAAATCCAGGGGACAGGGACTGCGCCGTTGAGTCCAACTGCAACTCAGTGGGTTTGGGCTTGCTTTCTTGGCAGCACCCCACATTAGGCCAACTCACGTGCTTTCTGTATTATGAGAATGAGGAATGGTGAATGCTTGATAGGAGCATAGGGAGAGATGGATCTCAAGTCTGTACCAGAAACTCTGGTTCTTTGCCAGCTTTGGCCACCACCAAGTCCCACATGGCATCCCCATGCTGCCATCTGTGCCAGGGATGTTTAGCTGGGACCAAGGGAGTCCCACCAGTGGGGAAGCTTGGTATCAGCTTCACTGCCAGGCTTCTGGCATGAGCTGCTCTGGGTTGTTCTACTCTGAAACAGGTTTGGTAACTTGTGATGGACTGGATTTTTACAGGCTTACTTATTTTCCAGATGACTTGTTTATGAGGAGCACGGCACGCAGCTCACTGCAGGCATTGTGAGTGCAAGTGCCCAAGTGCTTGAGTGCTAATTTAGCTCTCGTGGCTGTAGGTGGTGTGGCTGGTGCCTGGCAGGCGTTTGCTGTGCCACTCTGAGCATACCTGATCCCCAGACAACTTTGCAGCAGATCTTACAAAGCAGGAGTAAGTAATGCAGCTTCTCCCTGCACCCTCCATCTGAACTTCCACCAGCACCCCAGAGCTGAACTGCCAGCCCAGCCCAAGGGTTAGGTCATCCTAAACCAGGTCTGTCCGTCCCTGGCTTTGCTTATGCCCTAATTCCTGCCCAGGGGCCTCAGGAATATGGCACTGTGCTCCTAAATGTGGCTGATCATTGTGCCCTGGGATGCTGTCAGTTGGTCAAGCTGCCATGATGAGCACTGACTTCATGGCCCTTGGGCAGTGGCAGAAATCCCAGCACCACCTAGCCTGTCTCCCTAGCTCCGTGCCACTCACCACATTGATCTGTCAGGCTTTGCTGCTCTGTCTTGTCAGGGGCAGCAGATTTCAGTTCAAGCCGTAGCAGCCTGAGCCGCTCTAGAGAAGTCTGGAGGGGCTGAGCCATCCTGCTACAAACCCCTCTGGGTTTGCTGGCCAAGCAGCAGTGGGTATCTTGGCAGTCCCAGATCTTTGGCTGAACTGGAGCAGTCTCCTGCCTCCGCAGGGTTTGGATTAAGGGCTTTTCCCCGCTGCTTTCCTGCTAAGCTTGAGCATTTTCTGTGCCCTTAGCCCGTCAGGTTGCCAGCGGTTGGTTGCTCCAGACCTGCAGCTGCAAGTCTTTTGTGTAGAGTCAATCTGAGAAGTGACAGCAGAGATGGAGGATGCTGGGAGGCAGCCTAGTGGTTGGGTGGGAGAGAGGAGACTTGTGTGGAGGGGACAGCCTTGGTAAAGGAATAGTACTGGGGCTGCTGTGGAGAATGCTCTCTTCCCATAGGGGACAATGCAGTGTGGGTGAGAGCTGTCGGAGAGTGAGGTGGAAAGAGAGAGATAAGGAAAAGTTCAGCTGAGGACCTTGAGCTGCTTTGCAAGCAATAGCAACAAAATGGAGCCCAGGCTTACACCCCTGCTCACCAGACTGCCCTGGCCTACCTAGGGCTTCCCACCTTGAAGCCCTCCGTCAGCAGTGACTTCAAATGAGCCCCTGAGACAGAGGTGTTGTGGTCTGGTCTCTGAACTAGGAAGTCTAAGCCTAGCTTTGTCTGGTGATGAGAGCATAATGAATTTAGCCCAGACCCTTGTTTAATCTAAATCTATCGTGTGATACTTATGTGAGCATCGTGTCTGCTGGCATGGAGGTGATCAGCGTGCCGTTCTCCTCAAGCCCATGAGCAAGATGGAGAGGGAGAAGTAGGAGAGACATGAACTGCAGTGGGACACCATGGACTTCTCTCCACCCCTCAGCCTTGTGCCTGACACGTGGGAGTCTGGGTGAGTCCTTCAAGGAATACCAAATCCCAGGACTGTCCTTCCCTTCTTCTTCCCTCCCCTTGCCCCAACAAAGCACTGTTCTCAAGGTCTCCTGTGTGCTCATCCAGGCCTGGTCCTGCCAGAGGGGCATCCACAGCCTCTCTGCTGCTTTGGTCTTTGCCTTTGGAGCCAAGGAATTGCCTCTGTCCCCATCTGAGCAGGAGGAGCAGAAGAGGGGCTGGCGAAGGGGGTGGGAGGAGAAGGCAGATTTCCATGTCTCACAAAGGGCACAAGCGATCAGATTCGTGCAACTGCCCAAGAATAAAGAGGCTCTTACAGTGCTGGCTGCCCTGACCTCTCTCCTCTCTGCTCCAGAGGACAGCGTGTGACCACACAGGGATTTCTTAGCTGTACTTGGGAGGCGGGCAGCGGGTTTTCTATACCCAGATCTGTCTGCAGCTTGCCTTGCAGCATATTGGCCTATTTTTTGCTCATTACCTATCTGTTTACTGGAAATCTTGGTACATGGTGATAATTTCTTCTTTTCTTCTCTTTAATTTCGTGTAATTGTTTGGGGTTTTTTTTTTCAATCTGACACTGAAATGGGGCTGAGAGCAGCAGTGCTTCCAGAGCAGGGACAAAAGTAACCAGGAAACACAGGGCAAGAGAGGAGGGATCGACACCGAAACAATGAAATAGCCAAGCAAGGAAAGACTGAATGCTCAATAGCACAAGCCTTTGCAGAAATGCCTGGCTAGTGCAGCATTTTATAATCAGCTTCTGTGCAGGGCTGGCCTGCAACAGTAGTGTGATGGGGGAGGAATGCTTTGAATTAGCTGGATGCCAGAATTAATTCTGTCAGAATTCAAATGTACATGTATGTACGGATTTATAAATAAACACTTGGAGCAGGATTCTGCTTTGCCACGCAGGCTCCAGGGCAGAATCTGGTCTGGCCTGGCTTTTTTGCTTTTAAAAGAAATAAAATGCTGTGGATCTGGGCTAGGTTCTGGTGACTTTGTCAACTTCTTGCATTTATCAACAGCCTGTAGGCTGAGGAGATGCTGGTTGCGTTGAAGTAAGGGGGATGGCACAGAAGACTCAGAGCTGCTGAGCTTGCTTGCAGTGATAGCCAAATTTCTGCAATGAACCTCTGTTTGCTGGAAGAGAAAGTGAGGCAGATGCTGGGGAATTGGTGGGGAGATGTGAAACATGTCAGGGATGTCCTGCCCTTCCCTTTCTTCCACGGATGGACAGAGGCAGCCACCCCTCCTTTTCCTGGGAGGGCTATACCCAGCATACTTGGGAATGGGAGGAAGAGATGTCTGGTCCCAAATATGGAGGGAGAGATGGTTATTCACAGACTCTAGATGCACGCAAAAGTTTTTACATATGTCCCCCAGATGAACTCAGGGAAGAGGTTTCCAGTCCCAGATCCTTTCTGATAAGGACAGCTTCAGCCTGTTCTCACCAGAGCATTGTGGTTGTCCCTCTTCTGTCTTATGATTCTCTTGTGATGGTAACATGAGCAGAAGTTCCCAGCTCAGCACAGTGCCCTGCACTCTGCAGCGGTGCCGTTGCACTCCAAATCATCTTTGTGCTGGGATGATGTACCAGAACTGCTAAAAAAAAAAAATAAAGACAAATTAATTTAATTACTCTCTTTCTTCTCTTCCCCCTACCTGTCCTTTTTCAATTTCTTGCTGTGTAGATGCTTTGACTGGGGGGGCTGTCTCTGGAGTGGGCTGGGAAGAGCTGAGCTGTGGATGGCTCCAGATGAGGCAGTTGGCAGGGAGTGATGTTCCGGATGGCTGTGTCTCTCTGAAATATGAGTAAACATTGTCAGAGCAGCCGACTGTGTGATCTGGGGCTTCGGGAGGGCTGATCTCCCTTTTCTTCCCTCCACCCATCTCTCCCTGTTCAGGATCCCCTATTTGCTTGGCATCACCCAGTTCTCTTCTCCCGGCCTGGGTGACCTGGAAGCTTCATCCTAGAGCTGTAGCTTTGGAGAAAGGGAAGGAAAATCCCACATATCCTAATGGAGGCAGTGTTTTCCCTTGCCATATGACAGCTTAATCTAAACCCTCATTTGAGCCAGTTATTGTGTAGCTTTAAAACCCTGTCCCCTGGAAAGGAGTCTCCCACCCCCTTCCCTCCCAGTCAATCCTGGTCGGTGGAGCCGAGCTCCGGGGTTTGGTGCTGGGCCACACGCAGACAGATCGATCACACTGGGGGGTGGGTTGGTATTTCTGTGGCAATGGCTTTTATTGCTGGTTGCGGTTGTTGGGTTGTTGGTGAGTCGGGGGGGTTGGCGTGCACTGTAATGGGCTTGTGCGTGTGGCAAGGGGAGAGAGAGGGTAATGTGATTGCATCCTTCTGCTCATTATCCTCTTGCTAGAAGGGGGGGCCGCATCCCTCTCCCCATCTGAATCCATGTGGAGCTGCCGCCTCTGCGGTGGGAGCAGGTTTTCCCTGCAGGTGAACTCCTCTGCGCTCAGACAAAGGGCTGGGGGTGCCGGTGCCTCCCTTTGTTCTTTTCCTGTCCTGGTGCACCCGCCTCTGACGGCAAAAAGCCCCTTGAAGCGTGCCTCTCAAATGGATGGAGCGGAATAAATGTGCTGCGAGATCTCTGTCCCCCTCACAGACCCTTTGGGGACAGTGCGGGGGGGTGCTGCGCTCCCCCTTCCCTCTGGTATTGTGCTAGCCCCTTAGTGATGGGGGTGGCCAGATCCAGGAGGGAATTACTGCAGCTCTTCTGCCACAGCTTGCACTGTTGTGGCGGGGTGGCTGAGGCCTGCGAGCTCTGTTTTGGTCAGAGGTAGTTTGGTTGTAGGGGGTGGGGATGGAGCCTGCCCTCATCAAGGGAATGGGAGCACATCTGGGAGCTGTTTTTCTGCCTCTGCCTGCTGGCATGCTGCACAACAGGGCATCTGGGCAGGGAGCTGGAAATAGTGCCTGGTGTGAAGGGCACCCCTTTCCAAATGCACTTCCCAAGCATGTAAGCCTAGCAGGTAAAACCAAGGCCTGTCCTTCAGCTAAGGAATTTGTAGCTTTCTACTTAGAACAGGGGAGAAAAAGATCATTTTAATCTCTGCAACAACCTAAAGTCTGGATGGGGAAGTCAGCATATTACCCTAAATTAGAGGTAAGTAGAGGTGGGGAGACCTGCTAGGAGTCAGGAAGTCCATGGCAGTGTGGGGAAGCTGTAGCTTTCTTTGCTGATGGTGGTACCTTGCCAGAATGTGGACCCTGCTAGCTTCCCCCATCCAGGCACTTCCTCCCCTGGTACTCCCCAGTGCTAGTTCCTGCTACAATCTATGAATGCACATGGTATTTATCTCCATTTACCAAAGTGCTTTTCAGCAATATGATAAAGTATAACAACACGAAGAACAAAAACTAAACCTTCCTCTATGCATTAAAACTGCCCACTGGAGCCTTCCTCAGGAAATACTCCTCCTTCCCTAAACATAAGGCTCCTGGCTTTGCAGGAGAGAGAGACAGGAGGCATCTGAAAAGACAGCCTTCGTGTACGTGCTGCATCCAGTAACTGTTGACAAAGGCATTTGAGGAAAACCTTGTGCTTCCCAAACAGTGGAGGCTGGGACCGTCTGTCAGTTTGGGTGGGGGATGGAGGTATCCAGGGGAAAGGGAACTTGTCAGCCCATCTCCTCTGGGTCTGGTGGAGGGAGCAGATATTGACGTTTTGAAGGTCAAGCACAAGCTGGCCCTGTGGCAGCTGTACTGGCTGGCAGGTAAGGGGAAGCCACCACAAAACCACAATAGCTGCCTGGTTTTTCTGTGGGTACAATCTCACCAGGGAGTGAGGAGCTACTGCTGTTGGTCCCTTCTGCTCTAGAAAATGGCAGTGGGTCACAGCTAGAAATGGCTTCTCCGGTTGTATGCTGACTGCTGGCGCTGCTCCCCCGGTCCCTGTGCAGTTCTCAGCACATCCCATAACATTTGTGTCTCCACCACATCCTCTTTGAAAGAGGATAATGAAACTGAAAGGGGGAAGCAGGGCACCCTAGAGGCACCTTGGACTGCCAAGCTTGAGAAAGCAATGCTGGTCTGCCAGAGACCTGAGGAGCTGGATTTTTGAGTCAGAAAACGAAATGCCAGGTAGGCAGAGAGTGAAAGACACCTTATGTGAGGGTGGAAACTGGGCATCAAATACAGTTCATGTGAATCAGCAGGACTGGAGTTGTGCAGAACAGTTCCCCTGGCTCCCTGGGAGGATGAAGCTGACTGGGGTCTGAGATGTTGAGCTCTGATGGCTGATTCAAACCTGGAAGATAAATGATACTTCAGGGGCCTGAGATCAATAATGTCAAAGGCTGGTCCATAATCGGGTGAGATTAAAAACCAATGACAGGCCTTCTCCTAGGAGCAGAAGTCAGCACGTTGAAGGAGAGCAGCAAGGTTTGCTCCTTTAAAGTTATTCCCTGGTGGTGTCCACATCCAAAATCCACCTTCCCTGGCTGCCCTCTGCAATATCAGTGATTTCCCTTTTCAGTCAACATCGACCACATCCTGCAGGTCCCCTACAGCCGAGCCCTTTTCACTGGTCCCTGTACAACTGGTCCAGAGTGTCCTTGAGAGAGAGGCTGAGTTGGAGACAAAAGCAATGGTCTGGTGCTGACCACCAGCCTCCTCCACTACCTGGGGGTGAGCTGGGACTGCAGGAGGTGGAGGAGGAGAGGAGATGCTGAAGCAGGAGATCATATTGATGCTGTGGGTACCATGATACGCTATGTTTTGCAAAAATGCTTGGCTTTGGGGAGCATACTGGGGAGAGGAGTTTGGGAAATGAGGGCTGCTGATTACTCTTGCCTTCGGTCCTCAGTACGTTATTTTTATCTGTATTTATCAATTAATGTGTACCATGACTATTTAGCCACCCATGGGCCATGAGGAGACAGGTGGGGTGCATGCTCATGCCAATTTTGGGGGTGCTGATGTTAGATCTTGTCGTAGAAATGTTTTTTTCTCCTGGTTGGGTGCTCAGCAGGGAGCTGTGTCCCCTGGTTGGCAACAGCCACAGCCTGGCATGGAGAAAATGGAACTTATTTATTTGCAGGAGCAAATTAAAATAAACTTGAGTCCCTTATTTTCAGTACATTCTTAAAGGGGTTCACAAGGTGCAGGGCAGGGCCATGCTGTGGCTCCTGTGAAGGGCACTTGGAAATAACAATGTTGCCTCTCTTTCCCGGGTGCAAGGGCAATTGAAGTAGAAGGGGCCATGTTGTCTCTTGCTGCTGCCCCTTTTGCATACACAAGGAGCTGTAGATGCTGTTTGCCTTTGCCCCGGGCTCCTCTTCCCCTTCCTCCCCACTCCCCCACCCCTTCCCCGCCAGGAAGCCTGGCCTTTGTGTGAAGTGATGCCTCCTGACATCAGCCGGGCGCACGATTTCCTCTGCAGTGGGGAGGGTGTGCGGGCAAGGAGAGGGGTACCACGTTCCCCAGGGGGTGACGTATGGTCTGGTCTTGCTGGAGCACAGGGTGGCAGCACTCCCAGGGTGGCTGTGTGTCCATCTGGGATGCTGTGGGGAAGTGGCTGTCCCTAGCTTTATTGGTATGGTGATTCAGTGGAGCTTTGCCTGCTTGTGCTGTTCTGCCTGAAAACACCACTCCAGTGTGTTGCTTTTTGCTGCCTAAGACTGATTGCTTCAGTGGCATCTTTACGGGACCCCTCGAGGGATGCATTGTTGGGCTTTATGTAGCTGAAGTTTCACCAGCACTGGATGCAGGGTCTTGCTCTGGGCTGGCATCGCAGTGCCATGGAGCAGAGGTGGGGGTGCTCAACAGCAAAACAGGAGCAGGGCTGATATCTCCTGCATGCCAGGGCTGCACCAGAGCTCTGGGAGGACCATGCTGTCCATGCAGACACATCACTTCAGAAAGAGCAGGTTGCAGGTCAGCTGCGAGGGGATTTGCAGGGTGTGGGCTCTTGGCCTCTCCTTGGAAAGGGGCAAGTGCAACACATAGGAATGGCCAAGCACCTGCCAACAAGAAGCCATAGCTGGCACCTTGCCAGGAGTTTGGGGTCCTTGCATCGCTTTAATTTGAGATGTGTCTACTGGGGGATGGCATTTTGCAGCTGGCTGGCTGGAAACTACAGGTTCCAGCATGCTCCCTCACGTGTCATCCAGAGGGAGTGTGGTACCATGGGGATTGTAGTCTCTGTGCTTGCCTCTTTGGGGTTTTGCTGTAACTGGGATGGGCTCTGATTCAGCATTGCTGAGCAGAGATGGGCCATGAGACATGGGACTGGTCTCTGCCTCCTGTTTTCCTATTCTTCTGCCACCCACTTGCTCAATGCAAGACCATGTTGGCCTTTTTATGTCACCAGGCTGGGGAGGGGATCTGGCCCTATTCTTAATCATTTGCAACGTAAATATTTTGGTCCTGAGTACGTTGCTGGGAGCTGGGTGTCACGTTGAAGAGCGTGATTCATTCATGCTGTTGCTGCTTGGAGCACAATGAGGCAGCCTTGGGACCGGTCCCAAAGATTTCCTGTGATCGCGGCTGGTGGGGAATTTGGGACGTCACGTTTGAGTAAGTCAGAGCCCTTTTTGCACAATTCCTGCAAGCCAGGAGTACTGTGCCATGCCTAGTGTATTTGGGACTTGCCATCCCCAAAATGTGGTCATTGTGGGTGGCTTGCATTCACAGAGGGAGAAATAATGAAGAGCAAGGCTGAGCTCCAGTTCTTGCCTTCTCCAGCTGCTGGTGTGCAGAAAAGGTTGCAAGGTGTAGGCTTTCTGCCTGGTCCCAGCCAGCCTAAGAAATAAAGGTACAAAGCAATGCAAGTTGAAAACCTGCCTCACATCAAGGAGACTCAGGCAGAGTTTCTCCAGTTGGACCAGAGCATCCCTGTGTGTTTTAGAGGGATGGTGGACAACCTGAGGTGAGATGCTGGGCAGATGGGCTGAAGCAGTGGAAGATGCCCCTTCATCCCATGCTTCCACTGGTGATGCTGTGCTGCCAGAAGGGACGTTTCCCATCCCACTTTGGTCACTGGTGCAGGAGAGACTGCACCCTCCACCACATGAGTGGTTCCCTCCATCCCCCCATGTATCACTTTGTCCTCCCCATGCCGCTGAGAGCCAGGTGTGGGCAGCGCCCAGATTCGTTCTGGCATCCTTCATTAGACAGTGTTTGTTCATGCTGCATTTTTCTTTTTGCTGGCTTGTTTGGACATGCACTGGTACATTCACGGCACTCAGGCAGTAACGTGAGTCTCTTTCCCATTAGGAAAGGGGCCAGGATTTGGGGGGGCTGGGAGGGTGGCTTAAGCAGTAGTTTTTGAGATATTTCCTTCTGCTGCCACACCCTGCGTGAAAGAGCAATATCCGCGGCTTCAGCTGCTATCGCAAGGCTCTGAACGTCTCTCTTTTAATATAGATTGGTATCATTTTGCATTTTAAAGTAAAAACATGCTGCAAGCTGCAGACAGCTGTCGGTTGGCAGCTTTGTTTGAACATCTGGTATTGCTGGGCTGCTGTTCAGAGCGATCTAACTATGGGATTCATAAAGATTATAATCCGGGCTTTCAGATTCTCAACAACCATCTCACCAAAAAAAAGAATTGGGAAGAGAAAAAACCCAGCAGAGAGGCAATGGAGGGTTCTTGGTGTTCAACAGACTGTGGTAGTGGTCACTGGGGTGGATGGACTTGCTGTATGTTTCCTTGGCTGCCCACAGGTGCTGACAGGCTGCTTCCAGCCTGCAAAATGCCAGGCACTGGGGAGCTGTAGAAGTGCGAAGTCTTTTCCCCCCTGCTGTTTTTTCCAGCTTGTGTGCTGAATCTGGTCTCATACTCCTCTGGGTGGTGTCTGGCGCTGGTGAGCTGAAGCAGCAGATTCTGCTGTGGCTTTCAGTAGATGTTTGTAACAGTTGTCTGCAGCAAGAGGACTTGTTCTTTTTCTTTAAAGTAAGTGATGGAGGAGCCAAGGCTCACAGTAAACATCTTGGCATGTCAAAACCTCATTTCCAAGAGAAATTGAGTCTGCTTTTCTTGAAGCAACTAAAAGGTTGAGATAGCCACCTCTGTAAGCCCCATCCATCCTTCTGCGAGTCAGGCACTTTCCTTGGCACCTTTGAGAATTAAGCGACCTCTAAGCCCCTAACGAGTTTTATAAATCTTGTTAGTTGATCTGCATTTTTGCAAAGCTCTTTGAATCCAGCCTATTGGTGCATAAGTCACCTTGACTTTGCTCAAGGCTTTGACTCCCAATTCACTTTCAGGCTCCATTTGTCAGTTGAAGGTGCACAAAAACGTCCCCCTTATCTTTATTAGAGAAAAAAAAAAGCTGCCTGGAGAAATGTAGCTGCACTCTAGTTGGTGCAGGCCAGTAATAGAGGTGCATATAAACCTGTTCTGCCCTTGTTTGTGTTGATTTAACTTACCAGTACAAATTAAAATAGCCTTGAGCAGTTGGAAGTTTAACTAGATCAGTTGGGAGGAAAAAAAAATCATGGCCTTTAAATCAAAGGAGGGTTTTCTTTCTAGTGCTGCCTGAATCTGCAGAGGTGCTTTGTGCACCTGGAACCCTTGTCTTTGGCTTGCCAAATGAGACACTGATGGGACACATGGCTGCAGGTCATTGCTAGTGGTCTCATGGCCGGGACGTGGGTGCACGTGGGTATTGCTGCTGCTGCTGCTCTGTTCCTCACAAGTATCTGAGTTCCCCACAAAACCTGTTTATGCTTCCAGATCTTCATGCTAGGCTCCCTCCAGAGCAGAAACTAGAAATCAGAGGGGTGGGAAACCAAAGGGGCTGTTGTTCAGAGCTCAGGGCTTCCCATGGCAGGACTCAGCGGGGTGGGTGCAGAGTGGAGGTCTTTGGGCCGGGGAGAGGCTGCTCAGCCTGCAATGGGAGCAAGGATGGAAGAGGCTGGCTGTGTTTCACCCCTGCAGGGGGAAGGCTCTGAGATCACACAGGCCAGCTGGATCTTGAATCCAAATGTTTATTTGGAAGGGGGAGTGAGGGTTTCTCAGTTTTGCAGGGCTTGCAGATGGGGGTAGGTTTGCTGCCAAGCAATAGGACGGGCCTTTATGGGATGGCTCCTTTGTAAGGCAAGCCATTCCCCCAGCCACAGTTTGGGGACAACTGGCTGAGACCCTGAGCTTTTGTCACACTGGGAAGATATTGGAATTCAACAGAGCTAGACAAGACTGGGACGGCAGCAGATCGAGGCAGAATTGGGGGTGCTGCCAAAGCCTGTTGAATTTTTTAGGGGGGTTATGGGAGAAGCAACTGAGAAAAGATATGTCAGAGCAAAAGGACTTGTGTGAGGAGCAGGACTTTGTGATTCAGCTGAGCTTCAGCACTGAGTGATCTCCTTTTGCTTCCCAGACTGCCACCACTGGAGCTGGCAGAGCGCTTCTGCGAGCCAGCTGAGGGAGATGATCCCACCAAAGACAGACTGCTCTTTTTTTTTTTCTGGATGAATTTTTTATCTGTATCTGTGGTTGGGATGGGGCAGATGTATGAAAACAGACATGAGGGAGAAAAGGATGGTAAGGCCCCCCTAATGTCCATATAAATTGATTGAAGCATTTGAGAAACCACAAGCACAGAGTGTGCTGAAGGCAGAAAGGGCAGGACTTATTACATGATCCTTTAGGCTCTGAAAAACTGTGAAATCTGGTGAATCCCACTCAATACAGTTACAGGCCCCAGATTTTATTTTCTGGCATGGCAGGGATGAAGCACAAGGCAGCGCTGGTCATGGGGACCAGTTGTGCTTCAGGTGTTGGTGTCAGTCTGAGCTCCCAAGTGGCTGGAAACAGTTGTTCAAGGCAATTGGGTCTGGGTGTCTGAAACTTTCTGGATATCACAAGCCCCACACTTTCCCTGCAGTGTCCTAGTACTGGTGCTCCTGAGTTGGTTACTCGAAGTGCATTTGGTACTGGGCAGGGCAGGTTTGTGCCAGGGCCTGCAGCCAGAGCCCTGTGCTGGAGATGGCTCAGCAGAAGGGTGAATTTTGGCACTAATTTATAATCAGCCCCAAACCTGTACAATTTCCCCCTAAAACTGAAAGAGGTGGGGAAAAGAGCTCCTCCTCTGCATCCCTGAGGGTGAAGAAGATGCAGACCTTGTCCATAAACACAGAGCTGAGCCCTGTGACTCTTCCTGGCTCTCCTTGCTCCCAGACAAAGGTGGCCTGTACTGTCCTCCTTCCAAAAGCTGGCTGGGGTGGACTGTTGGCCAGTGTTTGCATACAGGCCTGATTGGGGATGTCTTCTCCCTCCCTTCCCAGCAGAAAGAAAATAAATTTCTTGAGTTCATCGCTGCCCTGAGGGCCTGGTCGCACCTGCAGCTGCAGCCCTCAGAGGTGTGCTTTCCATCTTGCTCCTGCACCACCCAAATGCATCTGCTGTCCCTGTGGCACTGGGACAGTAGTGTGGGGCATTTGCCCAGATGGGATGCTGTCTTTCCTGGCAGATATGGGGCAGGAAGTGGCTCTGCTGGCCAAAGGCATGGTCACTAGTGAGGTTCCCCAAGGCTCAGTTTTGAGACTAGTCTTGTTTAATACTAGGAAGGCTCCACAGAGAGATCTCAACAGGCTGAATCGATGGGCCAAGGCCAGTTGTATGAGGTTCAGCAAAGTGAAGTGCTGGATCCTGCACTTGGATCACAACAAGCCCACACAGTGCTACAGGCTGGGGGGACAGAGTGGTTGGAAGGCTGCCCAGCAGAAATGGACCTGGGGATCATGAGCCAGCAAATGTCCAGGTGGACAAGAAGACCAGTGGTATCCTGGTTTATATAGCAGTACCATGGCCAGCAAGACCAGGACTGTGATCATCCCCCTGTACTCAGCACAACCCCTCAAATTCCACGTTCACTCACTACAAGAAAAACACTGAGGTGCTGGAGCGAGTCTGGAGAAGGGCAACAGAGCTGGGGAAGGGCCTGGAGCACAGGTCGTATGAAGAGTGGCTGAGGGAGCTGGGGATGGTTAGCCTGGAGAAAAGGAGGCTCAGGGGGGACCTTACCACTCTCTACAGCTGCCTGAGAGGAAGATGTAGCAAGGTGTGGGTGGGCCTCTTCTTGCAGACAACAAGCAACGAGATGAGGACAAGCTTCAAGCTGCACTAGGGAGGGTTCATATTGGGCACGAGGAAGAATGTCTTCACTGAAAGGGAGGTTAAGCATTAAAATGGTCTGCCCAGGGAGATCGTGGAGTCACCATCCCTGGAAGTGTTCAAGAAATGACTGGACATGGCTATTAGTGCTACTGATTTAGTTGACAAGATGGTGTTCAGTCAAATGTTGAATTCAATGATCTTGGAGGTGTTTTCCAGTCTTAATGATTTTATGATTCCATGATTCTATCACCAAGGATCATCTTTGTCCTGTGGAGCCAGTAGCATCAGTCATGACTTGCCTGGCTGCCTGCCCGGCATGCAAACTAGCTTCTTGTCCTGGTATTCATCTTCCTGGTGCATTTCCAGCTCCTTTTTTCCTCTTCTGCACATGTTGTGAGTGAGTCTTGAGCCCCAGGTCTGGCAGAGGCAGTTTGCCCTGCTTTCACTGCCTTTTGTTGTACTTTGCATAGAGGGAGCCTCTGTTTTGAGGGGTACATCACCCATACTTGACACCCAGTACTCCTTCCAGCAAGAAGTAGGCTCCAGAAGGCTTCTTCCTCCAGGACTTGCAGGGCTGCTGGTAGAGAGGTGATGTGTCTCCAGCCACTGGCCTCGTCTCTCTGCTTCTTAATCTCCCTTATCCTCCTTTTCCACTTGAAGCAAATCTTCATTCCTATTCCAACAACACTGACAGCAGTGTCAGCTGGGCTGTGGCTTGAAGTTGGTGTCCAAAAACCATAGGTAGATCCCCAGCTTCTTTCCCCCATTTCTGTGAGAGGCACAGCATGAAGTAACCCCATGGCTGCTACAAGCAGGGGGATGCACAGAGGCCCAGGAAGGTGAATTAGCATCCTCAGGATCTTCCTGAAGGTCACTTTCTGACAGAGAATAGGTCCCCATTTCCTGGCCTGCAGAAATCCTGCTGCTGGCCCCATGAAACACAATGCTTTGCATTTTCTCGTTAATAACAAGTTCTTCCTTTCTGCTGGGTGTAAACAAGGGAAAGAGCTGTCCCAGGCTGCAGGCACTGGTACAGCCCTGTGGTCGTCCAGGATCTGCTCTGGTACAGGCACGTGCAGAGAAGTGTGGTCTGCCGTGCACACTGTGCTGGGATGCTCCAGGAGCCCGGTCCAACCTGGTTCTGCTAAGCACTCATGAGTCATGGCTCCATGGGAGCATCCAGCTGCTGTGTGCCAGTGGTGCTGCACAGATGCCCTGTGCTGGGGTGGGCACAGGAGGTGGGACATGGGGCTGTGCCTGTGGGGTAGCCAGGGGAGTGGGTCTAAACCTGATGGTTTCTTCTCCAGGAAAGGCTCAGAGGCCAGGTACAGGTCTCACAGGGTGATGTGGATAAGCAGGAGGCATCTTCACCCACACCAGCATGAGAACAGGGTGGAGAGCTGCTCTTGCAAGAGGCACTGTACATCCTGTTCCCCAAGGCTATTTTGCCTTCAGCCCCTTTCTACAAAGCACCAGCTCTCCCGGTGCTCAGGGGTCCCTCAGTGCTGGGAAAGGGGGTCTCTTTGGTGCCTTTTCACTGCATGGCTGCTGCTTCCATCCCTTCCTAGCAAGGGCAGCTATTAATATCTCAGGCTGTTCCCCTCCCCTCTTCCTTCCCCTGTTGAGGATAAACCAGCCTGATCTCTGCACAGGGGGCACTGTGAGAAAAGCCAAAGCCTGGAGCACTGTGTGTACTCTGGGCTGGCCAGGGGAGGCAAGACCTCATGCTCTGGCTGGAGACCTTCCCTTCTGCCTGGTGCTTACTGTAAATGTGTGCAAGATGAAACCCCAACCAGAAAGCATTTCCTGCCTGCCCCTTTAAGTGGATCGGCCTCCTGCAAGTGTTGCGAGGGCTGTGGGGAGTTCGGAAGGGCTGGTTTTGCCTGAGTCTGGTCAGCAGGAGGCCACCAGCAGGGTGGGAGGGATGCTCCAGGGGGTTTGGGCTGTGGCAGTGCTCGGTGCATGATCTCATAATTTGAGATCCTGTTTTTGGGGGCACTAGGGTGCTGTGCCCCAGATGTGCACAGTGTCAAGGTTCTGATGTGTTAGCAGGTGGGGTGACGCTTTCAGGAGGGATGAAAATAGCTCATCGTGTGGGTTTTTCTCAGAAAACGGTCCAGCTGACAGTGGAGCAGGGCTGGGGAGAGGGAAGCCTGCGTGTGGGAGGTCTGGGGAGGCGAAAGGTTGTGCTCGCCTCCTTGGTCCAGGGCTTTTGGTGCATTAAAATTCAGTCACTGTGACTTCAGGCCTGTCTCCAGCAACGTGCTGGGACATGTGTCTCAATGGGGGCTCTTGATCCCGGTCCCTGGGCTGAGCTGCAGGTGTCTGGAGCCATTCCCGCAACAGGCATCTGCCCTTTGCAGCTTCCTCGCTCCGGTTCCACCTTCCTCCTCCTCCTCAGCCTTCCTGCCCCTCATGCTCCAAGCTGCTCCCTCCGTTCTGGCTTTCCGGTGACTGCAAACAATGTCCTTATTCACTCAGTGGCTGGGATTTGGCGGCGAGGGGAAGGCCTGGGCGCAGAGGAGGAGGAAGGAGAGAGGCAGAGAAGTGAGTGTGCCTGTCCTGGGCCAGCTGTCCAGCTGTGGTTAAAGGTGCTCTGTGGGGCAGTCTGGCTCTCTGCTCCCCCAGTTTCCTATGGGAATGAGGGCTGTGCACTCTCGTGGTTTGTCCACCTGCCCTGCTGTAGTACCCTCCAAACCCACAGACAGTTTTCAGCAGAGTTTATTGGGAATTAGCATCCTGCAAGCATCCCACAGGTCAGTGTGTGGGCACTCAGTTGCTCTTGCACGGTGAACGGTCCTGAAGGAAGCATGGTGCTTATTAGACATCAGAGAAGCTGCACAGGCTCCATTTGCCCTATGAACACAGTAAGGCTTTTCACTGCTCCAGCACTTGTTTAAAACCAGAGCGGCTCAGCAGGTCATGGGGCACCGCTCTGCCTCTGGTGAAGCTGCCAGGCTCCTTCCTGATCCTGCTGGGAGTTGGGCAGGGGCTGGTGAGCACTCAAGCCCCCAGGGAAGGGGTGCCAGAGGCTTTCCCGTGCCAGCTCTCCCTGGGAGGCACACAAGGGCCCTGACCAACCTCAGAGAACACAAAGCCTTGGAGCATGTCATGGGCCTGCCCCGATGCTGGCCCCGGGGCAATGGGCTTCTGGGGGCTGCAAAGGGGGGATGAGGGGAGTGCCAGGCCGCAGGCAGGGCAGGGCCATAATCCACTGTTACTGTGGACTCAGCAGTGACCACAGGCTTAGCTCTGCCCTTTGGGGGAGGACAGTGTTGAGACCAGCCTAAGACAAGTCAGGGGAGACATCTTGCCCACAGATTGCTCCCTTCCTGGAAGGTCTTGGGTGAGTGAGCTCCTTCCTACACCTCAGTGCCCCAATTCACAGTGGGGGTTTTCCCAGCTGCTTGAGCTGTGTATGTAACACACCTGAGGTTTGTGGTGCTGCAGCCATGCAGCGGCTCTTGGATGAGAGGCATAGATGCCCTGTATCATCAGAGCTGTTAAACGCTTTATTACTATCTTCCTGTCTTGTGGCTGCAGGCATTTAATGTTGCAGAAGTTCTCTGTTGGGACTGCCCTGTCCCCCAGCAGACATATTCCCATGCCCTGGCTGACAGAGTGGATGGTGTCCCATGCTGGGATGGCCACTGGGAACTGGGGTCAGCACAGAGTCCGTGGGGACTGACCAGGAGGTGCAGTAAGGTGCAGGTGGGGTGACTGTGGTTTCCCTGGTGGTGGTTTCCTCCCAGCAAGTGCCATGGATAGTGATGGTCACCAAGCCTTCCCCCAGAACAATCCCACAGGGACCAGCTGTGTGCGTCCTCCATGCAATGAGACCTTGCAGTGCTTGCTTGGCTTCCTGCAGAGATGTCCCTCCAAGTAGTGTTTCACTCCCAATGCATGACCATGATACCCCAAACCCATCTGACTTGCCACAATGGCTGCTCAGGAATCACCCTCCTCTGCCTGCACGGGAGGAGCAAACCCTCGCTCCCGAAGGGAACTCAATGATAACATCCCTTCCTTTGTCCTTCCACCTTTGGTGGTCCAGCTCCCTTGCAGGGTTGATGCTCATGGCGTGTTTGTGAGCTCCTTGAATGGGCTCAGCCCTTTTGTACCCACGCTTCCTTTTCTTCCATGAGGAGGGGAGATTATGTTCATCTGCAGAATAAGCTGGTGTCCATGAACTCACCCTGTCTCACTGGGTCATGGTGGACCAGCCACTTAACCCAGCCACCGATTAATTTATTAATTAATGAGATGAATTCACTCTCAGCTGGTGTTGGAATAAGAAGCATTTTTAGCATGCGTTTTGCAAACCGGCGACGTGTCTCGGAAAAGACAAACTGGGATCAGAGTTGCTCACAGCCTGGGAAGGGTGCCTGTACAGAGAGAGCCTTGGTTCTCCCAGCATCAAGGTCATGCATGAAATATGAGAAAATACCCTGAGAAATTCTGATCCTGGAGGAGGAGGAGTTCATAACTTCAGAAATGCCAGATTTGGGAGGGGATGGAAGGGGAAGGGATGTATTTTCCTTTTCAAAATACCTAAGGAATTCAGCCTGTACTGCATAGACAATGAGATTTCATCCCTTGGTGCCAGAAGGGGTAGTTCATACCCTTGTGTCTGGTTAAGGTTTTATTGCCGTGGGTGAAAAGCCCTCCCATTCCACTGCAATCCCAGGCACATACAGTTTTTAAATCACCCTAAAATCAAGAGAACGGCTCAAATATAAGGTTTAAAGAAAGTGCTGCATGTCCTCTATTTTCTCTGATTTCTATGTTGGATTATGGTCACTTTTTCCAGCTATGAGGAGATATGTATAAAAAGTTATTTTTACATATGTTTATATGTGTATTTGTGATTTCACATAATTGCATGACTCCTGGAGTGGAGCAGTCTGAAGTTTGTTACAAAACACAAAGGTTGGCAGCTCTGCCACGGCAGCTGCAGGGCGATGGTACGTGCATGTCCGGGGCTGTTCGGTGCCTCCCTCGGGGGTCCCTCACACCAATGGGGCTGGCAGGGTGGTCTCTGCCTGCCTGGCATCTGCCAGTGATAGGAAACCCTGCTTTCTCCTGCAAGATCATTCTGGCAGTGTCAGGGGGAAGTGGCTGCCTCGGGTATGTCAGATATCTGATGGGTATGACAGAGTGGGATGGAGATTTGGCCTCTGTGCCCAGCAAGCTGTCAGCCTCAGATCCTTTGCTGTTTTTTACCCGCTCCTGTCCCAGCTGGCAGACAGGGTGAAGTCAGGCTGAGGATTGGGCTGCTCCTGTGGGCCTGGCTAGACTTGGCTGTCCTCCTGGTGGGCTGGTGTGGGATAGGTCTAGATGTCCCTGGTGGAGATTGCAAATCTGTGGCAGGGAGGGAGGTGTAGGGAAGGGCTTGGTGCAAAGCTCACTGTGTCCTTTGGCTGCCCATTATGAGGTGTGAGCAGCTCAACCTGCGCTGCACAACCTGCCCAACTCCCACATTCAACTGGCCTCCTGCAAGCAGGGATATTGGAGGACATCTCTTTCTCTGGAGCCCAGGAAAAGGCTTGTTGCCTGCCACTTTTCAATCTCCCTACATGGGGCTGTTGTTCACTTGCTCCACAGTTCTGCCTGGTGCCTGACCCAAAACCCTGTCTGAGCCCCTAGAGAAGCCCCCAGCAGCTCCACACACAGGCCTGGCTGCTGGCACAGGACATAGGACACAGTTCCAGCCTGCACCCTCAGTTCTCCAAGATTCAAGCAAAGTGGTGTTGCACTCACTCTCCAGAGCTCAGTTCCCACAGTGTTAAACCTGGGAGTGGACTGCAGCCTCCTGATGCTGCAGCAGCACAAACAACAACCATTTTACAATGAAAAAGAGGAGATTTTTAGTATATGCCTCAAATCTTTCTCCGTGCGGATGGTTCCAGTGATGCCCTTGGATGCTGCAGGCCCTGTGTTTCTGTACGCACGCTCAACAAATGCTCCCCTGTGGGCTGGGGGTCTGCGTTGCTGTGACTGCCCCTCGGCCCTGTTTCAGTGGATGTGCTGTCTGTGTGTCTGTCTGCATGTGTCTGGGTGGGTGCACATGTGTGGGCCCTGGGCATGCATGTGGAGTGTGTCTGTGAGTGGGAAGCTGGGTTTTTTTAGCTCCTCGTTATTATTAGTGGTAGGAGCCCAGTGACAGTAAGGCTGGAGGTGCCTGAGACCTTAAGAAAAACAACAGGAGGGAGGAGGCTTCGCATTCCTCTCCTGAATTGAGTCGGAGGTGACAGCCTTTCCCTGCAATGCAATTAATCCCAGCAGCGCCTCTGCCACCCTCCCCCTCCCGCCTCGTCCAGGAATTAATTACTTGATTATAAATTCCCGAGTGGCGGTTTATAATAGCAATAATCCCCTCGAAATTCATTCTTGCTGCCGGTTTCTTTCCATCTCGCCCCCGTCGCTTAGTCTCTAACGCCACATCTCTGTACCGGGCAAAGCCCTTCTCCTTGCCCTGCTGGTGTGCTGGCTTTTCCCCCCAGTAAACATGAAGGACGAATATTTGGAGTTGATTTTGAGGGATGTTTTGGGAAGCCCTGCTCCTGCTCCCAGGGATGGATCTCTTTTCTCATGGGCAGTGGGTTTCTCCTGGCTGGGAAGCATGCAGGAATGAGGCTGGGGATAAGGTTTTGTCCCAGT
The DNA here is from genome assembly GCF_001522545.3 of Parus major. Classification (NCBI taxonomy): domain Eukaryota; kingdom Metazoa; phylum Chordata; class Aves; order Passeriformes; family Paridae; genus Parus; species Parus major. The sequence goes on from NC_031775.1 coordinate 21,733,718, forward strand.
TATTCTGTGGATGGCCCAGCCCCAGCCCCAAGGAGTGGGACTGGGGGCTGGCAGTGTGGCGGGGGGAGGCCCTGTTCCTCCTCACTCTGTCCCTCCAGATTACGCTGATGCTGGCTCTGGGGCTTGTCAAGGAGGCGGGGAAGGGAGAAAGGATTTGGCGTGGCGTACGGGAACGCGAGGGAGGTGGTGATGTCTCGCAGGAGCCTGCTGGCAATGAATGGATGATGGGCCTCAAAATGGTACTGCCGTAGTGGGGGATGAGCCTCTCTGTGTCCCCCCCACAGCCCCAGGGCTTGACCCTGACCCAGCCCCACTGACCAGGCTGCAGAAAGTTACCTGAGGTGCTGCCCCATCCAGGGGACCCAACCCAGCCAATAACACAGCCCGGCACACGCAGCCCCTTTGCCATTTCTGCCATTGAAGTAACCAGATTTCCAGCTCCACAAGCTACATGGGGGCTTTCAGCCTGGCAGTGGCATCCTGCTGGGAAAAAGCACCATCCCTCCTGTACCATGTGGGCAGAGCCAGTGTGGGCAGCACTGATGTTCACTGGCACACGTGGCCGCTGGGCTCTGACGATGCTGCTTTCCCCCATCTCTGCAGAAGATGCTGATGAAGCAGCAGGACCGCCTGGAGGAGCGGGAGCAGGACATCGAGGAGCAACTCTACAAGCTGGAATCCGACAAGCGGCTAGTCGAGGTAACCAGTGCTTCACCCTGCCACGGCCAGTCCCAGGGACTGTCACCCTATGGCACAGTGGGGACAAGCTCCTGGGACACAGGTGCCAGGTGGGCAGGGCGGAAGGCAAACATGCAGGGGAAGAGTAGTTGGACAGATTCCGTGCCTCCATTTCAGTGTCATCAGTCATCATTTTGGGAGACAAAATGTGTTTGGAGCTGCTCTGCAGCCCCATGGGTTGAGTTTGGAGGTGAAAAAAAAGTCTTTCTTTAAATATTAGATGGCCCGTCCTGTCCTCGGCTCAGCACAGCCTTTCTCAAGAAGGGAGTGCTTGTGGTCCTTAAAGCCTCACAGCCTCCCAGAGCATGAAGGGAAAGGCTCTGGAATGTGCAGTGTCTCCCGCCTGGGGTGGGGCTGGGGATGAGGATGAAGATGGGAAAGGGTATGCAGATGAGGATGGGTGGAATTTTTCAGGGAAGCACACTTCCATTGGTGGTGCAGCAGGTTGGCACTGGGTCTCTGGACACAGACCTGAGGAAGTACATCCAGGAATCTCCTGAACCAATCCAACCTTCACAGTGTCCCTGTTGGGTCTCTGGCACATAGAAGTCCCATGTGGTAGTTGACAGCAGGATTTGAGCTGTCTGGGTGTTGCAGGAGAGCAGAGCTGGGGTGCAGCTTTCAGGTTGCATTCTCCACTGCTATGAAAGGACCTGGGTGTCCTGGGACATCATGGAAGAGGTTGAAGGGCACAGAGGACCTGACCCTGCTCCTCCCCCTCAGGAGAAGGTGAGCCAGCTGAAGGACGAGGTGCGCCTGCAGTATGAGAAGATGCACCAGATCTTGGATGAGGACTTGCGGAAGACCATGGAGATCCTGGACAAGGCCCAGGCCAAGTTCTGCAATGAGAACGCAGCCCAGGTTCTGCACCTCAATGAGCGCATGCAGGAGGCCAAGAAGCTCCTCAGCTCTGTCCAGGTCATGTTCGACAAAACTGAGGACATCAACTTCATGAAGGTAAGACAAGCTGCCCATGGCAGAGTGGGAAGGGGGCTTTGGAGAGGTTTGGTTGTGTGGGAAGAATTGGGTAGATGTGGGGTGTGGTGGGGAGCAGGATGGGGACATTAGCAGGGCTGGTTGATACCTCCAGAGTGCTCAGCAGTGGAAGAAGCCAAGGAGAAGTGGGCAGGCTCAGTGCTGGCCTCAAATGAGGAGGTGCCACAGCTGGAGATGGGGCTGGAGCAGCCCATGCAGGGGAAAAGGGGCTCTGTGCCCATGGTCAGACTGTCCCCTCCTGGGGGGCCATGGAAGCTGAGACTGAAAGGGGGCATGGCAGGGATTGGCCTTACTGACCAGAGCTTCTCCTTCCACTTCTAGAATACCAAGTCTGTGAAAATCTTAATGGACAGGTAAGCGCAGCGGGACAGACGTGTTTGGGGGAAAGGGTGTGTTCATGTCCACAGGGGTGGCAGCAGCACAATATCCAGAGGAAGACCCAGAGCCAGGAATGCTACAGGACTTGGGAGAGGCATATGCTGTGCTCAGCTTCCCTCTCTCTCTGCGAGGACGAAAAATTCCTCTTGTGCAGCCAGTGAATCAGGTCCTCTCCGTAGACTGGGGGAAACTCAGTGTTGTGCTTGTGGAAGAGCAGAGGATGGAACCAGCTGGGTTGGGGTGCAGGGCTCCATTCAGCTCCATTGGGCAGAGACAGGGCAGGGAGTTAAAGCCAGCACTAGCAGAGATGAGCTAGGATGAATGTGCAGTGGGGACATGGACTGCAGGCCATATGCCCTGGCAGGGGACATTCAAGCGAAACTGGATGGGAAAGGTCCTGCCTGCCAGAGACAGCCAGCTCACTTCTGTCTCCTACCCTAGGGAGGGGGTTTGGCTCCAGGAGGGTGTGGGGGGAGGAGCTGTCCCTCTCCTGAGTCTACCTTGTAACTCATGCCACTCTGCCTGCCATCCCCAACAGGACTCAGAACTGTACAGGTGGCAGCCTGCCCCCACCCAAAATCGGCCACCTCAACTCCAAGCTCTTCCTGAACGAGATCGCCAAGAAGGAGAAGCAACTGAGGAAGTTGCTGGAAGGTGGGTGAAACCTGAGGGGTGCAGGGGCATGGGACATCACTACCTCCTGTATCCATAGCTGGCTGCCCCGCAGATCCCACTACAAAAGGGTGGGGAGATCTCTTTGGGGCAGGGCCCCTTGGAGCCCCTCTGCAGTCAGCAGGAGCATGGAGAGTCACAAAGCAAATTCCTGACTCTTCTCCAGGGCATTTTCTTTGTCTTGTGAAATGGCTGTGTTCTGGGGTTACACAAAACCCTGAAATACAGAGCTTTTGGGGGGTTGGCCATTGCCAGGAAGAGTCAGTGGAAAGATGGGGCATGTGGGCAGGGACAGCCAGGGGCTGGCATGGTCCCACAGCCCCCAGCCAATGCCTGGGAGCAGACCACGTCCTGTGGAGGCTTCCCAGTCCCCTCCTTGTGGGATTTGTTTATCCCCCAGGCTGTCCCACTCTGCTCCTGTTAGGGACTGTGTTCACGAGCTGTTTGCAGAACAGTGCGTGGGGCTGCTTTGAGCCTGCTGGCAAGGGCCCAGAACTGAATCTTCAAGTCCACCTGCACAGGGCTGTGTGCGTGGTTTCCCACTGGTGTGGGGCAGGCTGGGGGACCCTCTGCACACATGAGGCTGGAATGTGCGTCTTGGGGCTCCCACTGCAGCTTCCGATCAGCAGCCAGAGCACCCCGGAGCTGTGCCATGCTGTGCTTAATGCAATCCCCCTCTCCTATTCCCCTCCGCAGGTCCTCTGAGCACCCCCGTCCCCTTCCTGCAGAGCATCCCCATGTACCCCTGCACCGTCAGCAACTCCGGCGCGGAGAAGCGCAAGCACTCCACCGCCTTTCCCGAGGGCAGCTTCCTCGAGCCATCGTCCGGGACTGTGGCGAGCCAGTACATGAGCCAGGGCGCTTCGGCTGGCGAGGGGCAGTCCGCACAAGCCATGGTGCCTTGTAGCTCCACGCAGCACATAGTTGGACTTCCTAGCGGCCCGCAGCCGGTGCACTCGGGCTCCGTCTTCAACCCATCTCACTACCCCAACACCACGTCATCTCAGCAGTCTGTGCTCTCCCAGTACGGCGGGCGCAAAATCCTCGTCTGCTCCGTGGATAACTGTTACTGTTCTTCGGTGTCCAACCACAGCGGGCACCAGCCCTACCCGCGGTCGGGGCACTTTCCCTGGACAGTCTCGTCACAGGAGTACTCCCACCCGCTGCCGCCCGCCCCCGCCGTCCCCCAGTCGCTCCCGGGACTTGCCGTGAGGGAATGGATTGACGCATCCCAGCAGCACGGGCGGCAGGATTTCTATAGGGTCTACGGCCAGCCATCGGCCAAACACTACGTCACCAGTTAACCGTCACACTCTCCAGAGAGTCCTGCTCGATGACGTGTTCAGAGAGAAAAGTCTGGTTTGGTTTGGCTTCCCCCCCCACCTTAAAATCAAACCCGATATTTTCCCTGCCTCACGCCCCTCCAGGATTTTGGGGAGGGCTGTTCTATTATATCTCTCTCTTTTTTTTTTTTAATCCTTTAAAAATGAAATAATAATTTTTTTCATTTTAATGCCTTTTTTTAATTTAATTTTGGAAGTCCTTCCTGCCCCTCGCTGGGTAAACACGAGGGAGAAATTATCGAGAAGAAATTGATGGGGATTTCAGTCGGACATCTGGGTCTGTGCGTTGTGCTCTTCCTCACTCCTCTCTGCCTTTGGAAAACTTCAGAAGGGACAATGGCACCTTCTCTCTTCCTATTTCTCCGAGTTCATTTTTTTCTGGTTTGGTTCAGTTTTTCCCCCTTCCCCATCCCTTTCTTTCCCTTTTTAAAAAGAAAAAACAGAAAAAATCTATCATTGATTCAGTATGAAATGATATTGTAGATTTTGGGTTTGTAACTTTTTTTTTTAAAGGCTGATTTTTTTTTGTGTTACAAGGCCACTTCTCATGCATATTGGCATTTTTTTCCTTCTTTCAGAGATTTGTAAATACACAATGGCAGGAAATTTAATGCACAAAAAAAAAAAAAGGGAAAAGAAACTTTACAAAAAACCACAAATAAATAAATAAAAAAAAAAATCTGTTCTAGTTTTCAGGAGGGGAAGCGTGACCAAAACGCACTCCCCTCCTGCATATCGCTGATGCAACTTCCTGTAACAAGCACTTTGTATAAAAAAAAGTGGACTTCCTGCTATAAGGCACAGGTATTTATTCTGTAACCGATTTTAGACACACACACACACACACACACACACACACACGCAAAATATTCAAATAAATGTGATCACTTAGTGCAAATGCCTCGCTCTGCTGCAGCTCTTCCCCCGGGAACGCCAGCTCCGGCGGGAGGCTCCAACCTGCTTTGGGGAGGAAACGCTGCCCAGTCCCACAGGGACCTGGACGATGACGGGGAGTTTTCCAGAGGGGCTGTCTGGAAAGGAACTGGCCCAGTGGGGCAGCAGTGGGTCCCAGATGCGGAGGGGGTCCTCACCAGCGCCCATCCCGTGTCCCAGCCCCGTGGGAAGGTGTGCTGGAGATGTGGCTCTCCACCAGCTCCCTCCCAAGCGGCGAGGATGTGAGTCAGGCACGGAACCGGCCAGGCCGCATCCTGCCCATGGGCTCCAGAACAATCCCCATTGTGGGATGGGGACTGGGTTGGGGACAGCAGCTTTCCTGACTCTGCCAGCATCCACCGTTCTGTCCATGCTGCTGCCCTGGCACCCAGCCCTTGAGCCTTCATCCCCACCTAAAGCCCCCCTGCCTCCTGGGGCTTTGTGGGCATTGGCAACACCCTGGGCTGGTTTGGGGACCCTGTGTGCTCAGCCAAGGCTGGAGAGGGTGAGGAGGAACCTTTGAGCAGGATGTGCAGTGGGGCCATGGGCTGGGGCTGTGCAGGGGCAATCTTTGTCTGGGGAAAATGAGGCTGACTTCATAATGCAGAGCAGCGTCCTAGAGGCAGGAGGGGTTTTCCATTGCTCTCCTCGGGTTCAGCTTGCTGCTTTTGTTTTTTGTTTTTTTTTTTTGGTTGCAAAATACCCGTGGTTTAGTTCCGGTTTGGATTCCCCCTGTGCTGCTTTAGTGGGAACTGGAAAGGGGAGAAAGTCCCAGTGAGCTGAAACAGGGTAACAGTGGGTTCAAGGGAGGGGAACCCTCTCACTAACTCCCCCCATTCCATTCCAACAGAGGTGACAGCACAACCCTGGACAACTTCCCAGGCAGTGTTGAGATGGGGAGCCAGCACCTCCTGCCCCTGTGTGTTCCTGTACACACAGGCTGCAGAGTCTTGACAGCTCAGCCCTGCTTGTCCTGCTGATTCTTCCCAACCCTGTCATGCTCGGGCTCTTCCAAAAACCCCCAGTCTATCAGGACATTTGGGGGTCTGCTTCTCAATCAAAAGCAAAGCACTCCAGGGCAGCAGGAGGGAGCAGGATGCTCTCAGCCGCCACAGGGATCCCGCGATGTCTCCCTCCATGTTCACAGGGCCAGCTGCTGGGGGGTAAAGAGTCATGGTGATACAGGTGAGATGAGTGACATCCCTCCCTGTGGAGGAGGGTCCCTGATGCACAGCCAGGGCCACCCCCCACCCCTAGATACTCCCTAGCCATGGCCCCTAGGCTTGGTGCCTAGGTTTGACTGCCCAGCTGTCCTCCTCATCATCGTCCTCTTCCTCCTTGACGCAGCTGCCTCCTCCTGTTGTAGCAGCAGCTGCCAGCCCAGGCATTAAAGCACCTGTCATCTACTGATGGGGGGACACAGGCACAGCTCCCATCCTGCAGGGTGACCCCCAAAGGTTAGGACTCTCCCTGTCATGGGCCACTCTGACCCCACTCCAGCCTTCGCTGGAGGGACCAGCCCCAAAAGAGTGGGTGCCCATGCAGAACAGAGGGGCCACAGCCCCTCTCTTGCCCCCCCATCCAGGAAGAGTCCCCTGGTGTCCTGGGTGCCCCAGCTTCCAGGACCATTGGTGCCATCAAGCCCCATGTGCTGCTGGTGGTGAGGAGGAAAGCAATGGCTTTGAGGTCCCCCCATGGAACAGGAGGAGGAATGTGTGCCCGTGGCCCTGCTGGGATATTGGTGTCCTGGGAGGGGAAGCGCTGATGCTGGGGTGCACAGCGGGGCTTTATTGATGGATGGCTCTGTCCAGGGGGTGGAGAGAACAGGGGGAGCAGAGGCACATCCATAAACAGCTCGAGTTGTGAATGGAAAGAGACGGATTAGGAGCCAGGTGAAAACATGTCACACGGCGGAAAGAAAAATGAGCAGCTGGGCCAGACCAAATTGGTGTCTGATGAAGGACGTGGGGCCTGGTGGAAAAAGGATCCCAGGGCTGGCGGTGCTGCACGGGGGAGGCTGATGGGGAACAGCTGGAGCTGGACACGCACATCTGGTGGAGCAGGGTGAGGGGAGAGGCAATGGCTGCTGTAAGCATCGTGCCACCGGCCACCGCGCTCAGTGCACGGGGCTGTGGCTCAGCCCTGGGATCAGCACAGCAAGAGGGGCTGATGCTTCACTTTCAGGGTGATCCTCAGAAGGGGGCACAGCGCCATGGCCCAGCCCTCAGCAGGGATTTACCCAGTGGGGTTCAGGCCCTCCTGTAGCAAGGGGTCCCCAAGTGGAAGAGCCACTGCCTCTTCCTCCATTTGCATACATGTAAATAAGCAATCAACATAATGAGGTCGAATGCAAACCAGGCTTTCAGTTTGCAACCAAGTCCTATTTTTAACCTTGGAAAAGGGTTTCAGCAGGAAGCTGCAGGCTCTGCCCTGGTACCCCTGGTACGTCCGGCCGTGTGGGTGCCCACACTGACCCTTCACCCCAAAACACCCTTGACCCCACAACCACCACTGGCTCAGTGCCTGTTGCGCTCTGTTCCCGTTACCAAAGCAAACAGCAATCCCACATCTTTGTGGAAAGATGGACCACACAACATCACACCCTGCCTCGCAGGAGCCTTTTTGGGCAGCTTTCCCATGTACTGAGCCCCAGGTCCTGCTTCCAGCCAGGGTGTGCACCCCGGGAATGCCCTCGGCGCCTTGGGAGTGAAAGCCCCATGCTTAAACATGAGGGTATATTTAGACAGTGTCAATTTAAGTTTGCACATCGACCTTATAAATATGAAAGCCCATCTCCACGAGATGTTTAAGATACCTCATCAGCCCTTGGAAAATATGCAGGAATATTAATTAGCCAGATTTGGGTATTATCTCATAATGAATAAATGAAGAGACTCACTGCCTAAGATGAACCACTGATGTTTCATTGGGTTTTCTTGCTTTCTTTTAAGAAAAGTGTGTTTCTAAGGTAATTCACTCATTTGAATCCAGGCAGGCACAGGGGGTCAGAGGATGCAGTCATGCCAGGGCCAGCCAGGGTGGGACACAGCAGACTACTCCTTACCTGAAGGGACCTTAACAGCTGGTGTTTTACACCCCCTGATTTGGCCCCAGCTGGCTGCACTGCCTCTGAAGACAGAGGGACACAGACAGGGTTGGAATCCTGTCCCAGCTGCAGCAGCCCTGGGCTCAAGATGGAGGTGGCAAATGCAGCCCCACTGCATGTTTTCCAAAAAAATGTATTTTTTGCTTCTTCCCTTCCTGCCCTCAATCCTTGCCTCCTGCCCTCCTGTTCCATTCCCCTGGCTGCTTCACTCCCTCCAGCTGGGCCAGGATAGGAACTTCCCAGTTGCTGTAGAAACCCAGATGAAGGACACACTTCAAACAAAAATGCCAAACAAGAAACGGCTTTGTGTGCGCCCGGATGGCCGCTTTTCCTTGCCAGGATGTGGTGGCTTTGGGGCCTTTCTTTGGGGCAGCCTGTGTGCATGTGGAGGGCTGTAGGGACAGGGGAGGCTCCCTTGCAGCCCCAAAGTTTGTGTAAAGCAGCAAGCAGAGGCTGGGGGTAACTGGAGAATGCACTTCAAAGGTGTCCATTCACCCATGGGATGCCGCACTGCAGCCACTAGGGTTTTGACATCCCTGCCAGCTCTGGCACCATCTCCCCCTCCAGTCATACAGCTAAGACACCCCTGGGACCCCAAGGGGCATCACCACCTGATTTGCAAGATTTTGGGGTGGTGGAGTGGTTCCCAGCTGGTGGGAAGAGGCTCAAGGCAGAGCAGGGGACAGCTGGGCAGAGGGTGGGGACACCAGCACAAGCCTCGAGGTCCATGTTGGATGGCCTAGGCGGTGGGCCAGGTGGCAGAGCCATGTCCCGTGGGCACAGGGAAGTGGCATTAGAAGAGCCAGGTCGGGATGGACCAGCCAGCACGCTCAGTGGGCCGGAGCCATCCCGGGGCCCCCCCGGCGCGTGGCGGCTGGCGGGGCCGGGGCGGCGCGTGGGTGCGGGGCGCTGCCGGCTGCCGGAGCTGCCATTGTTTGCCTTCAATCAAGATGTTTCAGGCAGAATCAAAAGCACCAACTGGGGAAATCATCATCACAAAAAATCTTGCGCCTGCAAAATAGGTCAAGTAAGACTCCAAAGAGAGAGAGCGTCTGATCTGCATTGCAAGGAAGAATAGCAACAGCTGTGATCTCCAGTATATATGGATGGGCTGGGGGGGGATAAATATATATATCCATGCATATGTATAACCGCTTACAGCTGTTGGGCCGTATGTTCATTAGGGCCAACTGTTTTGGAGGCAGAGGGATCAGCGCTAATCGGGAAAGGGAGTTTATCATCACATTCAGAGGCAAAAGTGTCAGGAGCAACTGCGGCCCCCCCGCCCCGCAGCCCACACCAGCTGTGCCGCGCTGAATGCACCCAATTCAGGGCCCCTCCCAACCCCCCCGGGCTGTGAGAGCTGCGGCTCCTGCCCCAGCTCCAAAAGCAGCCGCCAGCCAGGCCCAGCTCTCTGCCCAGTCCCAGACCCAAGCACTGTCCCCAGGTGCAGAGACGTTGCCACGCCTGTTTCCCCATTCCCCAGACCAGCTCTCCATTCCCACACCACTGACCCAGCTTCCCACAGTAAGGCCCCTTTGCTTATCCCTTCCTGGCTCTGCCTCACAGGTGCCAGCTATAAAAATTAACCCAAAATACATATAAATCCTTCTGTCTGATATCAGGGAGGGTGAAGGAGCTGGGGCAGGACAGCTTCCTCAGCCACCCCAAGACGTTGGGTTTTGTCTGGTCAGTTGGGACCCAGCTGTCGCAGGCTGGGGACAGCTCAGTGTCCCAGCCCACAGTGATGCTCTCGGCAGGGGGGACCTGCTGTCCCCAACAGTGTCCCCCTTGGCACCCCAAGCTCCTGTCAGAGAGAGAAGCATTAAAGCTTGCAGGCTGTGGCTCCCATTGGTAGCATAAATGTTGCAAAGCAAATCGGCAAGGACAACTTCTATTTAAAAATATCTCTCATCCAGGTGATTTACTTGCAGGGCGTTCCTGCCAGCTCCTAATGCAGCTCAGACTTGGGGCCTAACCCACCTGCCAGCCCCCTTCCTCCTAGGGTAATTTACTTGGGGTTGTGAGGGCTGCAGCTCAGGGCACACTTCAAGCAGAGGGGCTCCTTCCAACCCTTGCTCTTCTGAATGTGATTTTTATTTCTCCCATTAAAAATGATACAGATATTCATCTCGGTCAGACAGTTACATAGGAAATGCAGAGGGGGCACCCCCCAACCCCATGCTGTTTCCAGCAAGCCTTTGACAGCGTCCCCCAGCACAGCCACAGCCTGACCGCAGCTTTACAAGAGTTTTGCTTCCAATCGGTGCTGGGAAGGGAAATAAGTGAACAGATTGCAATAAAAAATCCAACAAGCCCAAATTCAGCCAACTGAGCCCGAAGCAGCCATTTCGGCAGGAGCCAATCACGAGGCCGCGGTGCGACCTTGTTTCCACTTAAACAAAACAAAATAAAATGAAAAAAGCTTCAGCCAGCGCCTGGGTGGGTGCCCGGGTGGGTGGGCTGGAGCACGGCCGTGGCCATGGGTCCAGCTGCCCCGCTCCGACGTGTCCCAGCAGAGCAGAGCAGGGCCGGGCCGGGGGATGCCAACGCGGCGAGAACGCGGAGGCTGAAATATCCGGCTCTGCGGCCACAGACCACTTCTCTGCTCTGATAAAGGCAGGCGTCCGGGGGTGCGAGGCCATAAACAGGGAAATACTGGTCAAAGAGGAACAAAAATCGCAGTGTTTTTTTCTCCTGCAGGCTGCAGATTATTATTTTCTTTTTTTTTTTTTCTCGTCCCCACGCCCAATCCGCTCGGTTCCTTGTCCTTTCGGGAGCACTAAATTCATCATGTGGATGTAAAGCGGGGCTTGTGCGGGGAAGGGACCCGCGGTTCGCTCGAGCAGACGCATGCAAGGTCACACGCAGCCTCCCCATAAATTACCGTGTCCCACCGTAAACAGCAACAGGAGAGGGGAAGCGCAGCGGCTTCGGGGGCGGGGGGCCGCAGGGGCCGATACATAACGTTGTGACAAGTCAAACAACTCTCAGGGTGTTCACTTGCCAGAGAAATATTTTTCACATCCAATCCATTAGGCAAACAAGATGAAAAAGTATTTCCTACTTTGCTGAAAAAATACCAGGACTGAGTATAAAGTGTGCCTTAAAAAAAAAAAAAAAAAAAAAAAAAAAAAAAAAAAAAAAAAAAAAAGAGAGAAAAGAAATTAAGTGTGACCATCTATAATGTTTTTTTTTCCAGTGGCTCTGACAGCCTTCCAGGCATCCTGACTGTGCAGGGAGGGAGCTGATGCTTTAAAGAGCTCTAATAGTTTCTCGCTTTTTGGCCCATCTGGGTGTAGCAGGAACAGTAATGAGTCAGATTAGTTGGAAAGCAAGAGATTTGCTTCCCTCCCTCCAAACCCCATTTCACTGAACCAAACCTAAATAGTTTGCTGCTTTCCTTTTTCCCCTTCCCTTTTCCTGCCAGGTCAGTGGAGAACGTGTTTCATGACATGCTTTTTTTAACCTACAACACGATTTTTGAAAAAAGAAGATCCTCCCAGAGTTTCCCTTTCTCGCTGGCTGACTTCTCTGATAGCTTTGGAATAGTGAAAATCCAAAGGAAAAAGACTTCTTCAACAGTTTTGATCACTTCTAGTACCAGCAACCATTTCTGGTCGGGTTACAGGAGCAACAGAAGAGCAGCTTTGTGGCCTGACTGAGGGCTCCTTGGGAAGAGACAATCCTGTCAGAAGATGAACCTGCTGAAGAAGAAAAATCACCCCCAAACACCAGTTGTCTTTCTACTAAATTTTAATTTATTTATTTTTTTGTTTTGTTTTGACAAAGACATCTAAATTATACACTGAGTAACAACATGAGCAGATATTGCAAATAACCCTTTTTGGTGAAATACAAAAAGGGAATATAAAAGAAAGAGCTTGCGTGGACCTGGCTGGCCCAGGGAATGCAACAGCCGCTGCCTTTTGCTTTTGGAGAAGAGTGAGCATGTTGAAGTGGGCTGGTTCCATCCCAGTACACTTCAATAAAAAGAGTCTGGTGACCAGTTATAGTTTTGACAGAGAAAAAAGTCATTAATGTGCAAGAAACATTATAGGTAGTGGGGAAAATGAGAGAAGGTTGCAAGAGGCTTTGGCAAGCATTCTCCAAGGGCAGGAGAGACATTCTCCAGCAAAGCTGCGGTGGAGGACACGGCCACCACAGCTGGGGGAGGACATGAGTCCCCACACCCTACACTCATGGCCAAAGCAGGGGCTTGAACTCAGGTTTTCTGACATGCCCTTGGAGAATTTCACTTCTCCAGCACCTCTCCTCTCCAGGGCCAGGAGCAGGAGAGGTTTCTTTCATCTACTGCAAAGGTAAAACCAGATTTAATGATGTGAAAGTGAAGCACGGGATGGGAATTAACCCCTGTGACAAACATCCCGAGGTCTGTCCATCACTCGGAGCCTTTAAATCATGGCTGGGTTTCTTCCTACCAGAGGGGCTCTGGTTCAGCCGTGAGTCACCACGGCAGGGTGGGGTTTAACGGGCTGTGTTATGCGGGAGGTCAGGAAAGAGGAACACAACGGTCCCTTCTGGCTTTAAAAATCCAGGAATTGATGGGACAAGTGGCAGAGCTCCACCCATACCAATGAGACGCTAGGTTCCCCCAGCCTCACTTTAAAGGAGGGTGAAGCTGACAGCGCTGGAAGGACAGAGCCCTGTGTGTGCCACTGCCATAAAGCAGAGCAGGGCTGAAGGGCTGGCAGAGGGGCAGGGGCTGCATTGATGGGTGGCAGGCGTTTCTGGCTGGCCCCACACAGTTGCCCAGGTGGTTTTTAGCCAGGTGCTGCCCAGGGCAGAGAGCCCTACAGAGGCCATAGCAGATGTAAATACATTCAGATAAGGAGCAGCAAGTGAACAGAACTTCAAATCCTTACACATTTTCACCAGGTTGCACAGAGAAACGTTTACAATACAATGAACATTTACAGCCACCACTGCAGGATGATATACTAAGACATGGTCATTTTAACCCCCCGCCTCCGTCCTCCCAGCACAGCTCACTCTGTCACGGTTTTTCTCTCTTACGACCTGGCACAGGAAAACCAAATTAACTACTGGGTTACAGGTGACGCTCTGGCAGGTACAGATGCGCACAACCGATACGTGGGGCTACAAGCAAACATAACGAATGAGCCAGCAAATGTTTCTGAGTTCAATAAGGCAATTTCTCCTTCCCAAATAAAATGATAGGAAAATTACTACATATTTATTTTACATGCATTTCCAAGTTTAACCAATGTGAGACTTAAAAAAACCACATTACCCTCCTGGATGCTTTTCAGCCCCAGGAAGCCAACTGTGGGCACTGGTAGGGTGTCACAGACTAAGTCTGCCACTGCTAAAAGAGTAGGGAGCGGGAAAGTACCAACTCAAGTCCCTTGCAAGTGTGAAAGATCAATGCCTGAGCCCCGAAGGGTGCATTGCCCTGCCCTGCCTGGGCCAGAGGAGAGATAACCCAAGCATTTCCCCCCTGCATCCAGTAAGCAATGAGCAATGTGGGCAAATCCAGAGCTTGGGGACTATCTGTCACAAAGCTCTGCCACTCAGCCAGCACAAGCCTGCCCACAGGAAAGGGCTGCAATTCTTTACATTGCTTGCATCAGGCAAATGCATTATTTGTAAGGAAAAGGTGATCCTGGGATGAATTTCTCCTCCTTGGACTGACCCAAGAGCATGCCACGCTCAAATTTGCAGCGTTCCTGATAAGCCTGCGCAGCTGGGGAGTTACCGAGCGAGCTGCATTTAAATGAACATCTCATCTTATGACTCCTTACTCAATCCATGCAAAGCCGGAGCTGTGTCACTTTGTGTCATTAACGATTGCTTAACAGCTCACTTGAGCCCGCTCTACCCCCCCACCCCGCTCCCCAGTCGTCTGGTTTTTAAAGCAAGGCTCTGCTACTCCGGCATGCGTGTCCTCCCTCCCTGCTGGAGACAGATGCACTAGGAGGGTGCTGACTCACGGACGCAGGCAGATTAAACTTGGATTGCTAAAGCAGTTGCTGTCCCAGCTGTCCCTGTGCCCCCAGCCACAGCAAAGACAGCTGAACTACACACAGATCATCCCCGAACTGCTACTGTACATCCTGATGTATGGGGGGACCTGGAATGAGCCCCAGATGACTTTAATATGCCAAGCTGTAACACGTAGGCGGCCAGGGGCTGCTTCATGTACAGTGCAGATGTTTGTGCCGTGAGGTGGAGATGTCCAGGGGAAGGGAGGAAAAAAGAGCTGAGAGCTCCAGGGCTGTCAGCCGTCTGCCTGGGTCCGTGAGTCAACTCGCTGACGCGTGGTAAAGCCACATGCTTTAGTTCATGCAGCTTTCCCCATCCTGCGCGACTGTCCGTCTCCAGGAGGTGGAAGGGGTAATACAGTCCCCAGTCATGCTCTGGCCTTTCGCAGGCAGGCAGCAAACAAAGCTGGCAAGCAGGGCAATGGGATTATTTTACCATCTGTGCATTAGAAACTGGCCCAGGAGTCACCAAGCTCGCTTCATGCAGGACATGGCTACTTTGGCGTGCTAATCACTCCTGCTCCCTTGTCAGACTGGGGATAGATTTGAATTGGGGAGGAGGAGGTGGAAATCACATTCTCTTTCCTATTTCAGCAACGGTGTTCTTTTAAAGGGAAGCCGCCCAGGGAAGAATGAATGCTCATTTTACAGAGCACTTCCCATTTGCTATTCACCAGGATCCTCACCCTCCACCTGGGCAACCCACAGCTGGCATCAGGCTGGGGGACCTCAGGCCTTGGACAGGAAGCCTGCCTTGGGACAGTCCCCCACGTCCCTGGAAGCACCAGCAAGGCGTGCTGAGGTGGTGGGGTAGGAGAATACATTTTGCACATTTCAGAGAAAGAAACCTGGGACCTGATATCTCATTCTAGAAAGTAATCATGGACTTAATTGCATTTTCCTGCAGAGTTGCCTTAACATCAAGGGAAAATCAACAGGGATTGTTCAACATCAAGACTAATCTCACATATGGAACTTATTGAACGGAGTAACAACGTTTTTGCTGGCTCAAGGTGAAATGCTGGGCTAAATTCTCCTTCAGCTGCGAGAAAAGCCCTAGGCACGCTCATCCTGCATTATTCCAACTGTAAAGAGCTTCAATTATACACATATAACCCTTCTCTCCCTTCTACAGCAGTGTCGCAATGCAACAGTGCCTCGTTATGATCAAACTCCTCTTTTATGGCTATAGGAATATGTGGAAGTCTTCTACCCTTGTTACACAAATGACTCCTTAGCAGCTTTATTTTAAGAAACTACCCACAATTGGTAACACAACTGCATTTTATCTGTCACTGAGGGGAAGCTGTGACTGACGCCCGAGCGTGTCCTCAGCAACCGCGCGTATTAGGGCAGCTCCTATGCATCTAAGCCACTACAGTAACTCACCACTCCCTCTGCTCCACACTGAATCAGTCTTGCTTCTGCTTACAAACTTGCTTGCTAATCAGACATTTAATACTATTTATGCATAGGGAGGAAATATGTAATTCCTTTATTCGGATAAAAAAATCATAGTAAAGAGCAGGTCAAGTTCCAAATCCAGCAGTAGGTTTAAACCGATGTTGCTCCCTTTTCTCTCTCTTTTTTTTTTTTTTTCTTTTAACAGCTGTAGCTGTGCACAGATGGAAAAACATTTGGTCAGAAAGCAGCAAATTAGTGTTTTCAGGCTAGAATTCTGCTCCCACCGCTCCTCCATTTCCATGCAGCTCAGAACGCTTTACTTCTTCTTAGCACTGACATTTTTGCACACCCAGTTCATGCCGTCCTTCAGACAGAGAAAGGTAATGTTAGTCAAGTGACAGGAGGATGAATCCCCCAAGCCCACCCCACCACCATTCAGCAAGCACCGTGTTCTGCCTTCTTATGGACCCCCTGCCTGCCCTTCTGTCCCCATAAACCAATGTGGGTTCAAAAAATAAGTGCTTCCTTGCTTGGTAGATGTTGTCACACAGAGGTTATTAAATCTTTCATCTGACCATAAAAACGTATCATCATCTCATCACGTTGCTATGTGTAGGTCCTTCGAGGAAGGATCACTTTGCAGTCAAGGTACGTCAGTGGCAGATGAAGGCTCAGTTCCAGGTTCAGCTACAGATGATTTGTGTAACCTCGGGCAAGTCATCTTATCTTTGAGACTGGATTTTAGGGGACTGTTTGCTATACAGTCAGCCCCCTGTTAAGAAAACAGCTCTAATTTTCTGCTCATCTGCAAGCCTTGAAATCCAGATCCATGAAAGTCACTGCAATAACCAGACCTGGACCCTGGTCCTGTTCCTCAGGGCCCCCACAGAAAATGGGCCCCTCAGGATCCCACAGGTTTAGTGAGAAGCTAAGTGGTCATGTTTTAAGAGACTGATATACTCTTGTAAAAATGTGTGGGTGCCTTCTCTGGCCAGTGCAAGCAGGACAGCAACACTTGTGCTGTGAATACCTAATTTGTGAATTTATTGCTGAGATCCCAGAATGGGAAATGCTATTGAAAGCCAAAGCAACACTTCATCTGCTCCTGTCACTTACCCGTTAGGAGAGATGCACAATGGAGCACAAGATGCTCCTCATATTTGTGTCTCGTCAAATCCCTTACCTCTATCCTACCTACAAGGTATCTCTGCAGACAGGGAGGTGGAAGGCAAAAGGTAGGGTTTTGGGAAAGAGAGGGAGGGCAGCACATCTTTATGTTTGGAAGTTAGGCAAATGTCACCTCAGAGTTTAGGGTGGAGGGATTTCACTGTATTGTGTTCAATGGTCATTTTTGTATCATTACAACAACCTCAGTTAGACCCTAAGAAAGGTCAGAGCTTTTGGGCAATCATCACTGATAGCCCCACAAAAGGCTGCCAAGGACCTCAACTTCTCCAAGGACAGGTAGCCCAAGGCAGAGTATGGCAGGCCTTTCGGCTGAGCTGACACTCACTGCCATGTCTCTATGTTCTCCCTCAGCCACAAAGGTGGTGGCCATGTCACAGGGGAGCTAAAGAGTTAAGAGAGAAGAGAGGGAGTCCTCAGGGCTTAATCAGAAGCAGAGAGGTTCTCACTTGAAAATACCAATTCACCTTGATAACTGCGCTATGTGACACTTCTTATCTGAAGGGGAGCAGCAACTTTTGAAATCAGCCCTTGCTGCTGTGTTAAATAAAGAATAAGTGAGCCCAGTTTGTGCTGGGGTACACATGAGGCCCTACACTAATAACACTTCTAACTCTAACCTTGGGGAGGGTTGGTGTCTCCAGTTTCATTTATTTATCTCCCCAACAGACATCAGTGTAAAACAAATTGTCTGAAATCCTCAGAGCAAATGGGAAAAGATGAGCAGTAGATTCATTTTAAGGCCCGGTAGCTTTGTGTCTTCCCCTTTCAATAACACTGATAACCTAGGTGTAAAACATGTAATGCCTTAAGCAATCAATAGCATGGTTTAAAGCTTATCACTTTAGAGAGAGAGGGAGCGAGTGATTCCCAGCATGAGGAATGCCAGGGCTTAACAATGGGGCTAGAAGGAGAGGAGTCAAGCCTTTGACTTGATTGTGTGCTTTAGAAATCTGCATGATTGCCTGCAAAGAGTAAAAATAAATAAATAAATAAATAAAAATGCTCCCACAATGATTTCAGCTTCCCCTGCCTCGGAAGCAATAATCACATTTGCACACATCATGGCATACAAGGCAAGCAGAGCTCCTCATTCATTTTGAATGTAGGTTTATTTGCTGAACCAGAACAGCTGAGACAGCTTAAAGTAATAAATATCAGCTGACACCCTCTGCTATTCAGCACAGTAATCCCAGAAACAATACATCACTGCAAAACAACAAACACGCATCCTTATCTTCTACCTAATCTGACCACAACCTGAATTCACAGTGATTAAAACTCTGCCTGCTGCCATTGGGGAACTCGGCAAGGGGAAAGGCAGACCACTGCAACACCAGCACAGCGAGGGTCATAAAGCAGAGTTTATGATGGGATTTACCATGGCTGGGAGCCTGACTGCATGAAGCATTTAACGAGGGCAAAAGAATGACATAGCAAAATGCAAGAGGAAAGGTGAACTCCAAACACGCTTGAAATACGTAAGTAGGTCACCAAACTTTTAAAGCAGGAATAGATTTTAAAAACTCTCTTCTAGCATGAATTAATTGACAGGAAAAATCACGTTTAATTGTAAATATCCCCCTGCATGACAGTGATCAAGGGAAAATTAACACGTTCAGCTGTATCAGAAAGGTGTATGTGAGATGCCTTCCTCAGCTATATCAAGAGCTTCTGGTACAACTTTTTTTTTTTTTTTTTTTTTTTGAGGGCGGGGGAGGTTGTTCTGCATTGTCCCCAAATGCTTTGGAGAATACCAAATGCAACGGAAAGCAAAAAAAAACCTAAAAGGTACGTTTGTAGTTTTTCTACCTACAGTGTGAAGCAGGACAGAGCATTGGTAAAATAGAGAAATCCAGAGAAGCTGCTAGAAACACAAAGAGCTGCTATGGGAAAGGCACATGGGAAGGAGGAAACAGTGCTTGAAAGAGTCAGGTCCTCAAGGAGTCAACTGTTGTCATCCTTTGTCCCTGCACATTCTGTCCCTATATCTGCATGTTTAAAAGATGGTTCTGGGAAGAAAGTATAATCCCTACAGTAACATTTAGATTTTGATAGATGTCCTTGTGCTGCTTTGTTGAGACACAGAGACATTGGCAGGTACTCTGAGGATCGAGGCGGATACAATATTAGTATTCCAGCCTCAAGTCAACCCTGGGAAAACTTAGCCAGGGAAAGATTTCAGATCTTTCAGCTTTGCCTCTCTTAGCTCCTTAACAAGCAGCTAGTAAACTTTACCAAAGCAAAGAGAGAGAACCCCAGGGAAGAGGATAACGCTCCTTGCAGAGAAATGCTGCTCACAGAACCCCGCCTTGCTGCAGTCCCATCTGCTATTGTGCCAAGGGAGTTGTACTCCAACGCCCTTTGGGAAAGTACTGGTAGAGCCTTCCCTGGGAGAAATAAAAAGTCCTGTTTAAGATTAGCCCACTGCTTGCTTATTCTCTGCATTATCAGCTTTGCGGCTATGGGAGTGAAGTAATCTGACTTCAAACACGGTGAACAAGTCCCTTCCACCCCATAAAAAGCCTCGCGATTTCTGCTCCCCTGCAAGCCTGGGATCAGGCAAGGCCACAAACTTGTGACCCCTAATGTGACCTTAAGGACAGAAAAGCTTAATCCTTTCATGTAATCCTCTGTCTGCCATAACAAATTGGGTCAGGCAAGTGCAAAATTCTCAATCTCTAGCATTTTTGGTATGCGTTATTTTAACTGTCACTTTCTTCTCCCTCTGCACAGCCAGGACTGTGCCTTCATTATCTGTCATTTCCTTGCACCTCCAGTGATCATACAGGCTGGCTTTTACAGGCTCCTGCCAATACATTATCCATTGTTTTTTGCGTGGGTGAAAGCTTATTTTCTTGTCCTCTGGGACCTTGTATCCCTGATGCAGTGCTGTAGACTCCCTCCTTACCCTACTTAAAAACCAGAAGACAGTGCCCTGTAATCTGGAAACATGGTTACTTTTCCTCAACATGCACAGGCTCTGCCTGCCCCAAGAGAGCTGCAGTCATCAAAACTGGTTTTAAGTTAGATTTACAAATACCTCCAGAACCTTGTTAAGATGTGGAAGATCCCCATCCAGCCTGTTCTGTTCTAAGCTCTGCAGATACCACATTGCCAGGGATGGTCCTGCTCTGAATCATGCCCTTATGAAAGTGTTAAATTGCAGCATAGACAAGACTTAGGTCTTGGGCTTCATTCTCAACTGGGTAGAAACAGCCAGGGAGGAGACAGATGCTCAGCCCTTCCCACAGTCCTTTGGGCCAGATGGGCTCTGGCATAAATTGGAAAAGTTTAGTGGCTACTCTCAGTTTCACTGGCTTTTAATGGTCTCTAGAGGGTCATTATGTTTGGGAGACTCTGGACACAATACACTGCATCATCATTCTGGAGGACAGTTCCTCGGGGCAGGCTGAACTGCTGCCTTGATTGGAGAATCTTGTTTCAGACAAGAAACAAGCTGCAGAGCACATATTGGTCCCAAACCTCGAGTCCTATTTAATATCACACCCTAGTCCCTAAATAACACCTCAGCAAGAGAGGAGGCGGAAAAAAAAGGGGGCTGGCCAGGGTGGTATGTACAAAGCTTTTGCACACCAAGGGCTACAATTTGAGATCTGGTCACAAATACAACACCAAGAGAGCCTACGTGGCACCAGAGAGTCACTGTGAGGCAACAGTTCCCTTATGTTCCTCTGCTGTCATCAGTAATCGCCTCCCTCACTTGCTGTACCCTGTGCCAGGGTCTCAGTGTAGGCTGGTCAGGACACTGTTCCAAAAGCAGAGCCCAGATGGCTGCAGCCAGGAGAAAAGGCTTTCCTGCTTTTTAACTGGGGCTGAGGATAAGATCAGACCCAAGCAGACATTTTGCTTGAAAAAGCCTCGATGGCACCATGAAGTCTGATTAACAAGACAAGTGCTGCCCACAGTTATAGTCAGGAGGTAATGAAGTCTTCAGCTGGCATAACAGGGGCTGCCAGCTGGCATCCAGAGACACTACATGGAGTTTCCAGTTAACCCAGTCACCTCTCTTTTGAGCCTGCTCAGGGCACTGTTAGGCCCCTTTTCCAGAATCCCTAATGGTTAATTTTAAAAGAGAAGATGACTATATGGATTCCCCCCCTTAATTAACAGTTTTATTAAATAACCCATTTCAAATAATAGTTAAATTCTCTAAATTTATATCATTCTATTAACCATAATCTAATCTCATTAACCTTGAAATCCCCAGTCTTAACTACCCAGTTCTATACACAATGGTGCTAGCTGCTAAACTAATTAAATGACCTTCAAAGTATTTCTCCTTCATGTATTGGCATTATTTATCTTTGCTTGTTGCTCTTCTTTCAAGCTATCACAAACATCTTCCCATATGAACTCTGTTCCTTCATGTGCTCAGTACAAGATATGCCACCACTCTTCCTTGCAAAATCCATCAGCAATGTCTCCAGTTCTACCCCAGCTAATACATTCCATCACCTGTGATGGTTGGCATGCTCACTCCTTGGCTTTCATTCTGCACACCCGATGCTTCCCTACCTCCATTTATTTTGCTGCCACTCATTGTCATTTCTCAAAGAAGTCCTTAAAGTGGTGACCTGAGATTTAACCACACATGGAGAGCTCCTGTTCTGAGCCTCTGGTACCTGTGGCCCTGGTGTACCCCAATCCTCAAAAACATATTTCCTCATCTCAATCTTTAAACAAGTTCTTTGAGTCTCCTGAAGTTTGACCTCTCCTTAACGTCCCAAGACTGAGACACCATCTCTTCCTAGGCTGATATGGGTTTAGTTTAAAAGCCATCTCCCCAGACATTTTGTTCAATTTGCAAGGAAAGGGAGTGCTTGACATTCTTGCTGTCTGATTTGACAGGGCTTAAGTTATGACTGAAGAGAAATGTAAGGGCTCTTCTTCTATAAACTATAGAGAGTTTGTGACTTCCTGACTTTTCTGCAATAATCATTTATGGAATAAGCTGCAGTATTTAGGGCAATGAAGTGGGATGTTATCTGGCCTGCATCTAAACTAATTTGCCTAGATAAGCATGATGAACAAAATACATAGGCCTGCAAATACTTCTGTTTAGTTCTGGTCTTCTATTTTCTAGAAGTGAATGCAGAAGCAGATTTCATTTCCCTGGCAGAGGGTATTGGGCTGAGTATTTTGCACCACTGGATGATTAGGGATGTGCTGTGCTTCAGGGAGGAGGCACAGTAAGAAGGTGCTGTCAATGGAGAAGTGCTCAGCCCATTCCGGAGAGCCTACAAATCTGCCTGAGAAGGAAGTACATTTCAAAGCTCAGGAACAGAAAGTGACACTTCTTCCACATCCAACACACATCTCTGAATTTCATCTGTCTCTTTACTGCCTCTTTGCAGCTGGAGAGCTCCCGTGGACTTCCATAACCTAGAGAAGGGCCTGAAGAGGGGAGGAAGGTGATCTATGTTTGCCTGAAACCATGTCAACTGCAGCCTCGTTTTCCTGGTCAGATTTCTTTGGACGGTAAACTTCAGAGCAAGATGAGAGCCAAGCTGTTCACAACACTGGCTACAAAACAGCTGAATTTGTAGTTTAGCTAACTAAAGGCCCTTTACAGAATACCACCTACTACACTGAGGTCTAAAAATCAGGTTGAGAATTTTAAATCAGGACTGCTATACTGGGTGAGACTAACAGTTCATCTAGGCCAACATCCTCTTCCTGGATGCTAGGGGAAAAATCATGTTGGAACGGGATCTGCCTTACTCTGCCTTACTCTGTTCTGCCCTCCCAGTTCATGGCCCAAGCTGTTCCTCAGTCAAAAGCTGTCTCCAGATCTTAGTGGTCAGTGATTGCCTGCACGTCCCTTCTTTATAAATCCATGTAAGCATTTTTCTGATACCTTTTTTTTCCTTATACCTTTGGTCTCCCCAACATTCTGTGCAAACGAGATCCAGAATTTAATTATGCAACTTGCAAAGAAGCACTTATTTTTATTTATTTTAAACCGTTTTCTGGTTATTTCATTAGGAACACTCCTCCTCTAGCAATGTAAAAATAGCATACAGTCTGACATTTTTATACCTTATTTTCTAAATCCTGAAGATATTCCCACTCTCTGTCCTCTCTCTTCCAAACTGTGAGTCCTAATTTATTTATTATCCCTGCATACAGATGCCACTCTGTGCTGCTGATCATTCCTGACAGAGGATCCTCAAATCTCTCCTAATTCTAAGCAAATATATGGACCATATTTTTTTCTGGTTAGGGTAGTTAAGAGCCTAGAAGAGGTGACCTAGAAAGGATGTGGAATTTACATGCCTAAAGATACTTATAACTTGACTGGACAAGACACTCAGCAACCTCCTCTAGACTCACAGCTATCCCTGCTTTAAACATTAAGTTGGTCTAAAGATCTTCTGAAGACCCTTCTACCTAATTTTTTGTGGGACTTTATTATTCTTCTATTACTACTAAAACCTTTTTAAATGTGGCAGAGACAGAAATTGAGGTCGTGTTCAAGGTATGGGCTCACAATGACTTCAACCTGCTAGAAAAGACGTTTCTTGCTTTCTTCTAATTGTCTAGCACTTGAATTTTCCTCTCTGGCCTTTGACGAGCTCTGTTCCCAAGGATCTGCTTCTGAGTAATGGCAGCTAATTTTGAGTCCATCATCGTATGTGTATAATTAGGATTGTTGTTTCTCATGTGCATTATTTTGCACTTGTCAACACAGAATTTCATCTGCCATTTTACTGCCCACTCAGCATGGAGGGCTGTTTCTGTGACTCTTCACACTCGGCTTGACTATCCCGAACTGCTCTGTAGCATCTGCAAATAAGATTTTACTGAAACTGCAGTGAAGATAAATGTCTCCACCATTCTGTTTCTTTAAATATCAGTGAAGGGAGTACTCAGATTTTTAGCTCTGCAAATACTCCATTAATTCAGGAAAGCCTAAGAGTGAAATAAACAAACCTAGGTCCCATTTACATTACAAAGAGCTACTATACCGCAGGAACTGACTACAGCACAGGAGACCCAGACACAACTATTACAGTTCAGCATAGGGACACGGTGCAGGCCCCTACATGCTGACATTAGAAGTGGTCATTGCTTCATATGCAACACTTGCATTTCTCTAGATCAGAAAAATTCATCAGTTTTTCTCTCTGGTGCCTGGCTTTAGTAAAAAATGACATCAACAGCAAAGGTAAATCAGATTTCTAGAGTGCACACTCATACCAGTCAAAGAGTTAATAGTAAAAGACGATTTGTTTTGTGAGAATGATTAACCTGACAGCAGTCTCTTTAAAAGAAATCAATGTCTTCATCTGGGCTAGCTAAGGGCTCCTGGCTGGGGAGGCAATCGCTCTCCCCTTTACTAGGGATGGAGAGATCCCAAGGGCCCACAACTCTCCCTTCCCTTTGCACAGGCCCATAGACACACAATCCCCCCGTTTTGCACAGCAAGGCTTTGGATGTGCTGACCCTCATCGGTGAGGCAGCCAGTCCAGCCCCACCCTGCAGATCAACAATCTGTTACAGATGGCCTGCTGGCACAGCAAGCCTTCTGCAGAGCCTCACCTGTACTCCCTCTCCTGAAAGAGCTGAACAAGACTGGATCTGCCAGACTCTGTCCCGGATTGTGTGTAGGTTCAGTCCCTCGGCAATCTCCGAAGCAGGGGCAGCCGTCAGCAAATCCTGCTTGTTAGCGAATATGAGCACGGGGACTCCACTAAGCTTTTCTTCATCCAAAAGCTCAGCCAGCTCCTGTATCATTTACAAGGGAGTGGGGTGGGGGGAAGAGGGTGAGAGGGAAGGGAAGAAAACCTTCAACCACCAGTGCTTGTCTTTAATTAGAAATATATTTAGGGCAAATGCTAGAAGAGTGTTCCAGTGAAACCTAGATCTTATTATACGAGAGCAAAAATGTATACAATCATCTCTGCCCAAGGTTCAAAATTTCTTCCAATTACAGGTTAGAAAAATCTTCATTTTGGTCTGAAATTAGCAGTTGCCTTAAAGGCTACAACTCTGTGTTTTACCAGTCTCTGATCCCAGGAGACCAAAACTGATGAAACAGCAAAAAACCATGTAAATTGGCAGTATGAGCAATCTGTCTTAAGTTATTGCCTGACTGACATCTGTACCTGAGCAACCGTTGACATTGGCCCTGATATCTTTGCTAATCATGAGTTTCAAGGGGTTGTTCAAAGTTTTAATCACTGCAATTTAAACAGAAGAGGCCTCCTCCCACCCCCCAAAATAGAAATCTCCCTCCCACAGGAAAGTGCTTTTGAAGGCATTGGTTAGCTGAAGATAAGGTAGATCAGCCTTAATAGATGGATTTTCGCTCCAAATGCACAGCACACATTTGGTGGCATTTTAAAAAATGGGCTTGTTCATTCAAAACAATTTTTTGAATAGCTCAAATCTGAATCTACGGCGGATCAATGATGGCTGAAATACTTCATGTCTAGGTTGTGCAATGGTCTCATGTGAAACTGGCACTCAGTCTCAAGTCACTTCCCTATGGGAACATATGACAAACTCAGCAGAACATGAACCTGTAGGGACTGCTGGCATTGCAGACAGATGAGTATAGGAGATTTTTGTGGTCTCCATATTTAGCTGGAAAGGTCTCATGCTCTCAGATAATGTTCTAACATCTTTTACCTACTGAATAGAACCTTCTGGAATAAACAAGTGCAGTTGGGAAAATGCTAAACTGCAGTGGAAATACAACTCCACCCCCTCAAGAGCAATGTTTGGTTTGGAAGCCAGGATGAGAGGATGGAGTTATAAACAGAACTGGCTGGGAATTTTTCAACCAAATAGGTCTTTCATCTGACACAGCTGATTTATTGAAACCAAAAGTGTTTGTGGAAATATGAGGAGGGGTCTAGGCTGGCTCCGCCTGACTCAGGCAAGTAATCTAGGCTTCTGCTTCCTTTCCATCTTTTTTGCCCAATGAATATTTAATTACTGATATAAAAGGAAATAGCTCCAGCAGGGGAAAGATTCTCCCACCCCTAGAACAGCCAACAGTTCTGCTGTTGTGGTGTGTCCATGAGACTTGAGAGGCAAAAGATCAAGTGTCTCCTTCAAAACAGGCAGAACAGAAGGCTTTAATCTACATCTCCCATTTCTGTGGGGTAAATCTATTGCTAGCTATTTTGGGACACTGTCACTTTCTGAATTTTACACAACAAAAGTTTAAAAGTCCTATTTTTGTTCCAGCCTAAAACAAAAAAATGTTACAAAACATCAGAACTTTGCAAAACGGAAATCTTATTTTCTGGCCAGTATTAGTTAGGAAGTTCTTAGCTTTTTTCCAATTACATCCAAAAGACAATCAAGTCAATATGATTTCCATTTCAGCTTTGTAAATAAGAAAATAGGATACCTCAGGGTCTTGGTTTGGCAAGGTTTAAAGGACTTAGAGAAGTTTGTGCTTTCAGTATTAGGCTCCATTTGCTAGTATTGTATAACTTTAATGAACACTGTTCTATTTAAACGGAATTAGGCTACCTATTTTCCTTGTTTCACATCTACCAAAATAATCTGTATTGATGTTGAAAGGCAAGTCTCTTGAAATGCAAATTTCCTTCATAAACAACAAAATCCTCTTCCTAACTTTTGTGAGCAAGGGGCACTCAGAAACACTGAGTTACTTCAAAGGAAGCTGGGCATAAGTAACTTACCTGACCTGTTTCTTCAAACCTCTTCCTATCTGCACTGTCAATGACATAGATCTGAAAAAAGAAATGACAGGAAAAGTTACTCTTCCCAGAAGACACTCTTCCACAGTAGCATGTGCTTATGTGAGTTGAACCTACTAATTATGCTTTTGGGCACAAATATCCTTGCTATTATTTGCAGCAAATATTGACAAAACTTCACGATGCTCTGAAAAGAGAGGAGCCACCTCTTTTAATGCCAGGGGAGTGGACAACCATGTGGGTAGAATCAGAAAGGAGCTGGCAGCAGTACTGGGGAGGGATGCTGTCACCATCTCCACAGCATATATTATCTGAAAAGAACCAGGAGACTGCTGGTATTGTTTCAAACTTATTGTTACAAGCTAAAGGAGGGCAAAACCTGAGGAGCCAAGCACGGCCTTTCACCCCAGCAAAGTGTACAAACACTGGCCTGGTGTGACTATGCCGTGCTGCCCTCTAGCATCACTTCCTCAATAAGCCACCAAGGCACACAATGGCAGTCAGGTGACATATGTTGGAATGTGTTGGAGACAGTGAGTTCATCTCCATCAGATGCAGCCTCCTGGAGAGAGTGGTTTGGTATGAGGGCTGGATTCAGCCTGCAAGACTTCAGTTGCCATCTAAAAAAATGAGGAACCTCAGTACAACATGCAGGCAAGAATAGACTGGTATCCCTTTTTCATTGCTTGATACGTGAAGGTTTTTGAAGAAGGATGCTGGGACAGCAGACAGGGACAGGACTGGTGACAAACACTGAGCATTTTGCTTCCAGTCACTGCCATACCCCATCAGTAGTGATTGAAGCTGCTAGCATGTCATCTGCATGCTCTTTGGTGGCTTTCAGGGAGCAAGTGTCAGCCTGGTTTTCAGGGAATAGATGAGCACAGCATCCCGCCATCAAGATAAATGGCATCCTTGCAGGCAGTCTCAGCATAAGACTCCATAATTTCAACCAAATAGTAGGGGGAGGGAAGGTCTCTAGCACCAATATCTATTAAACTATAGGCACTCCCTTAATGAGCAGCATTTGTTTGAAATGGGACCAAACACACAGCAAGAGAATCTGTATGCAAGGCCTGAGGAGGTAACCCAGCAACCCCCAGCCGCTCTGCAGATCACTTGGGGGCTGATGTGCACTGACAGAGGCTGGGGGACACGCGGCAGGGCTGGACGCAGCTGCGTGGGGATGTGTCAGCAGAGCATGCATCCGCTGCCACGTGCTGGGGACCAGCCCGTGGGCATGGCGGGACACACGGGCCTCTCCCTGTAATGGGATCCCAAGCACGTGCACCAATATTGCATCAGCTACACACGTCCTCACGGCCCCTAACAAGCATCCACCCCTATGCATCCCATCTAGGGTAGGACCAAATGAAATGAAGAAGCTGCAGGGCTGGCAGTTGTGTTCTGGGGTGGGAGTGGACTGTCGTCTGTCCTCCCTCATGGCATTCCTGGGGAAGTCCACAACACATGGACGCAATGATCGAGTGCTGCTTGTGAACTGAAAGGCGGCACCTTCCATATTATGGTGCTTCTCTAACTGGGAAGGAATAGCTCTGGGTCCAATCCAGCCAGGCTTTCTCCTGCACCGCTCACTCCTCACTAGGGAGTTGTTTTGCAAGAGGAGAACTAGAGACAACAGTGCTTGGGGCAAAAGCCACAAAAGCACAGCACAGAGAAAGTAAAGTATGTGCCGAGTGCCTACTTCCAAACCAGCAAGCACAGTGCCAAATAGCTGCAGGTGCCTGTCTGAATATGCAATCAGCCAGATATCCACACCTTATTTGCCTGCGTTAAGCTTCCAAATATCACAGGTGTGTGATGCAAGACCAAGCTCTCATTCAAAGGCACCTGCATGGATTTGAATTTGTAATTACTTCCTGCTTTTTAGTACTCTTTAGAGGGTCCTTTCTGTTTTATGCAATACAGTTTAGAAGAGAGAAACAGGGGGTCCTGGGAACTGTAGTGTGTCTCATGTCCAACTTTCTTTTATGGCCAAGGCCACACAAGAGGCTGTTTTTGGCTGTGGTGGTTGGTAACATAGTTTGCCAATTTGAACACCATGTTAGAGAATGGAAATTTGAGAAAGAAATTCCTGTAAAGCTGGGTACCTCCTTTGAGAAACAAGCCAAAACACAACCGGGAGTAAATGGGTTGGGCAGAAATTGCAAGTGGTGGAACTAGATGAAGAAATAGCTTGAGGGATAAGTTGGCTCAATTTATAAATGCACAATCTGCACCAGGTTTGTCAGAGGGTAAAATTGCTGTTTAAAACAGAGGTGAGGACTGGCAAAAGACAGAGCGAACCATCAGCATACACATGATCCCAGATTTTGTGCGTATGGAAATAGAAAAGCACTGCCCCAACACACCAATATTCCCCACCAATACCTCCCAGTTTGGACCTGGGTGTCAGCATGACGTGCAGGTACAGGAACTCAAGTCCATCTGTGCACCAGCTATTTCTCTGAATTCACATTGCTGCTTCCCCCATACTGATTCTGCTTCTATCCACCCATTTTCTCACTCTTATGAAAAGAAGGGGTTTCTCTGTACATTGCTTTAACTGGGGTGAGAGAGGGGCAGGGAAAACAACTGCTTTCATCTTCTTCAGGCTTCAAGTTCATCTTTATTTCTGCACCTCCCATGCAGCACACACTGGGAAGGGTGGAAGCCCACAGGCTGGTGTAGCTCATTGTCTTTGCCAGCAGAGTCTTCCAGATATTGTTTTGTGGTTGCACAGCCTCTGCAGCTTGAGCACCTGCCACAGCAGGCAGAGATCCCAATGCTGCTGCTTTGCAGGGCTGACCTTGATCTGCACACTTACTGCCTCCCCACCACACACAGCACCAGAGCCTGGGCTCAGTGGGCACAGTTACCTCACAGCCACACCATGTCTCTGTCCTCAACAGCCACAGAGGAGCACAGTGTGTGTCCTGCTCATTTCTCAAACACAGATCTTAGCCCATGGAAAATCTCACAGCTTGCTTTACAAAAGCAGTCAACCAGTTTTATTCAGCGGTGGCTGTCCTCAAACTTTAGATTCCAAATTAAGGCTCAAAAATGAAGATTGGCA
This sequence comes from Parus major, assembly GCF_001522545.3. Taxonomy (NCBI): domain Eukaryota; kingdom Metazoa; phylum Chordata; class Aves; order Passeriformes; family Paridae; genus Parus; species Parus major. The sequence goes on from NC_031775.1 coordinate 21,763,279, forward strand.
AAAGAGAGTATCAGGGGGGGTTATCAGTCACATGTAAATAACAGCTTCATTTAGACAATGTTTTCTAAGCCTGCAGGCACAGCCAGGCCTTTCAGCAACTGGACACGAGCCTTGGTGAAGAGAGTCCTATTACTAGTTGCACTGATCTTTCTGTTCAAGTGCACTGAAGCTCCTGACACATTACTGAGTATGTGTGTGACAGGAGGGAGGAATGGTGTCTTTCTGAGAGAACTTCCCACTTTCCCATGGGAGCCTGCAGACCTTGGCTTTTTTTCGGTTCCCACAGGCAATATTGCTTGGGGCAGAGAGAGGCCTGCAGTTTGCCTTCATCCTGGCATATGTGGTTGCATGCTAGAGGTGATCTTTGAAACTAGCCAAGATGGCACCTGGAGGGTCCCAGGGCAATGTGCTCTGGCATGGAAAAACAAAGGTCCTGCATTGTAAATATAATTGTGGTCATCTGTAGCTAATTGTAAGGTAATTATAGCTAAGTTATCAAAACCATTAAAAGACAGTCTTATGATTAAAGGAGCAAAAGTAAAGACAAGGGGTCTCTCTGTGTCCCTTCATCAGAAGCCTTCCTATCTGATGCCAGACAGAACATCTAATTCTTACACCTCAGTTTCCCCACCTATAAAACAAGGCCACCATACTGACCTACCTCTACACATGATGCTTAAGTCACTAATGCCCACAACAGGCCTCCAGAGTCTACAGTGAAAGGAGCTATAGATGGGTAAAGTACACGTTATTAATGTTCTTTCATTTGAAAGAGACTAAGATGAGAGGAAAGGAACTGGCTATAAACAGCACCATCCTGTGAAAGTAAAAACATGCAACCGAATGATTTCTGCAAACATAACTGTATTTTTCTTACTGCACTCAAGCAATCTTGCCATTTAGCTCAGAATAACTCCTGTTACAATGGCAATGGTGTTGCTGAGGGTTGGGACATTACATTACTTGTTTCTGAATTTCTGGCTAAGACCTTGGAAAGCCATTGCATGAACACAGCATTCAGCTGCAGCCAATACTCACAAGGATATCAGTGTTTTCAAAATAGTTCCTCCAGTATGGTCTGATCTTCCTCTGTCCGCCTATGTCCCATACGTTCAGTTTGAAGCCTTGAGACTGTACACTTTTGATGTTGAAGCCCTGGAAAGAGCAAAAACAAAGCCACATAGAGCATAAACCTGAACGACTGGAGCATGTTCATAGCCAGACATTATCACTTTATATATTCCATGCCTGCAACATGCAGTGAGATGGGCTGGGCAGCCACAAAGATGGATCAGCTGTGGGAGAGGCACCAGCAAAAGCAGCTGCTAAACCATCAGTTTGTCAGTATTCTTGGGTCAAGGGTTGATGCTGTCATGGCTATGGAGACATATGATGCAGTTAGTGCCCTGAGAGGGCTCAGCAGGGTGGGTGCAGGAAGAGGTGGGAGAGCTTCAGATAAGGAGAAAACAAGGGCACTGTGAGAAGCAGGATTGAGCTTGTGAAAGCTGAGTAGACAGTCACAACTAATATGAAGCCAGAGGTCTCAGCTCAATTCGACACGACACAGCTAATGCTGGGCTTAAAAGAGCAACAGCTGCACGTCTGAAGGGTCCATTTCATCAATTAGAGCACCAACTGAAAGTGCATTCAAGTAGAAAAACAGGATGTGGCGTGGGCTGGCAACGTGCTGCCACACCACCCAGGGGACCAAGGCTTGGAATGAGGGTGCCAGGGCTGGGAGGTTTGGGAGGCAGCTACAGGGTGGGGGGAAGCATCTCCCATAGCTCTCTAGCAACCTCCTCTGGAGCAATGCTGCAGTGCTTCTCATGGGAGCTATCCCTCTCCTCCAACCCCTTAAAGTTCAACAAAAGGGCAGGAGAGACATTAGGGAGGAGCACTGGTAGAACCCTTGGAGCTGGCTGGGTGAAAGATGCAAAGAGACAAGGGTTTGTCCAGTGCTGCAGCATCCACTCTACATGTCTCCTGTTTGACAAGGACAACAGGAACAAAGTCTCAAACATGCAACCCTAGCATGACTCAAAAGCCTTTTGCAGAACCCCACAGCACTCATCCACTTTTGTACTACCTGACCGATCTGGCCTGAAGCTCTCTGGCTCCTTCAGGAAGCCTCCTCTTAGGCAGAAAAGACACAAACTTAATGGTGCACCAGGCTCCAGTTGTTTTCCCTTTTACTGAAAGACTCTGATGAATCATTAGGGCTTTATGTAACATTGCAGGTGGGACCACAGTAACTGCCTCAAGAAGGAAAGGCCTTCCTCACCTGTGTTGGGGTGATGTGGCTGATGTCCTCTGATGCCAGCTGTTTCAGGAGTGTGGTCTTGCCTGCATTATCCAGTCCCAAGAGGAGAATTCTCACCTCCTGGTCTGGGGTGCTTTTTAGTTTGCGCAGGATTGACAGTAAACCCTAAATGCAGAAGAAAGACCATAGCTGTTATTTCCCCACCCCAACTCTTGCCCCCCAATGTCATGTCCTCCTCCCTTGAAATGGATTGTCTGATGGTGGGTCCCAAGACACCCTGAATACTACCTTTCTGCAGTCCCTATTCCCATTTTGTTTCCTACTCCTCCCTTTGACCCTATTTGCTTCTGTCTCAGAGTATCAACAAGGTCTCAGACAGCGCAAAAAATGTCACGCAGTGGGGTGCCCTGTTGACTGCACTGCTCTTGTCACACAGCTGTTTGGCATTCCCTGTGCCAGGGAGACAGTGCCTATGTATACCATGTGCAGAAGCTGCAGACCAAGTCCTTGCAAGCTCTTCATTACTTTTATCAGAGGAAAAACCCCATTAATTTGATCTGCCTCCTAGGTAACTGCAGGTTACAATGTACCTGACATTGGTTCTTCTCATAGTAACTCCCTGGTCATCTCAAACCCCATTTATCTCTCAAAAACAAGCTGAACCCATGGGGCACGTGCAGTTCTGATTCTCAGGATGTAGCACTTAACAACTATCTCAGATCACCACACATCCTCACTAAGAAAAGCACAGTGGATTCCAGTCATTAGCCAGGCTCAGCTCTCTGAGCTGACAGTATCACTCAGGATTAGGAAACAGAATATGCAGGTCAGCTCATTTACAACCGTGCACCTTACAGCAGCACACCCAAGCTTTTGTCAGTGCCACCAGTCAGAGATCAGCACCTCACTAAAATGGCTGGAAAAATATCCTGGATCCTGGCAAGTAACAGTTGCAGCCAAGAGCACAGGAGCAGGCTGTGACACCAGGAATTCCTGGGTGTCTTTGGGCATGCTGCCATGCTGCTCAGCAGTCCCTGCATGCCAGGGACCCCTCCTCAGAGCCGAAGCAACACACACCACACTGACACCCTGCCTGCGGACACAGGTGCTCTTGCTACTCATTTGCCTGAGAAAATCCATGAAAGAAATACACCTACAGCCCGCGGTATTTCTGTTCCATCTCTCTCATACAATTCCCTTGTTGAAGCCCACCAAGACCAAGAGACAGGAAGAAGTTCAAATATCAGCAGAAAACTGAGCCCATGGGGCCCATATTTCAAGCCCTTTTGTTCTCCCAATAGCAAAATGGAGACAATGCCTCTTGTCGACCTGCAAGGGTGTAATCAGTTGAATGCCTTGAAGTGCTTTGTTGCTATGAGGAACTAAACCCTCTAAATATTCCTGCTGAGAGCCAAGGACTATTTGAGCATTGAAGGTTGCTCCTGATCTGCTCCAGATCACAGCAACCAGAAACTTGTCCTCAAGATAAAGAGCTGCACATTGCAGTACAACTGTCACATCTGCAACACATCCCCCTTCTCCAGCAGTGTCCTTCTGCCCACTCCCAACCTCAGCCATTCAGCAAATGCTGCTTCCGACTGCTCACCTCACTGCTCCCAGGTGGGAGTGCTTTGGAAAGAACTCGGCACTACAGGTCGTGATGCTAAAGCTTTTAGTAATGCTCAGAGATTCAAATGCATGTGACATCTGATCCACCCCTGTAAGCATTTGCAATTTCAGAGTAATTTATTTGGTTTCTGTTAAATTACCAGCTACAGCTGAAAATGCATGTGCAACATGTAAGAAACAGGGAGAAGGAACTTAGTAAAACCGGGTTTGAAAGGTATCTGTAGAAAGCTGAAGGATTGCCACTGTTGCTGTGCTTTAAAAAGCACTGTGGAAAGCTGAGGTTCAGAAATTCAGAGCTTGTGCATGCAACAGCAAAACTGCAGTCTTACTGCCCAATAAGCAGGCTCAAAGTATCACCTATTTCATATATTTCATAGGTGATAGGCAGGTAAAAAACTGTGAATCCAGACCCTGCTCAAGAGCTGTGAATTAGTGTGGCACGTGTGTTACATCAAATTAGAAATGGGCTTTGCTTGGTAGAGGGTGCCATGCCTGCTCAATACAGGCACAGGCACAGTAAATCCCTAAACAGCTTTTAGTTGAAGTGTACAGGCCTGTAACACCACGTGCTGGGCCCTGAGGGCCAGATGCTCACAGCTGGCTCTCACCCACAGGCCCATGGCTAATGAATTTGAAGGGCTGTGTTCAGTGCAGCCAGTCACTGCAAGCCCTGCCAGCCCAGCAGCTCATCTCCCCGGCCACAGTGCCCAACCCATGTTCTACCCTGATGATGGGCTGCACACTTCCACACGTCCAAGGGAAGAGAAAAGGAACAGCAGCAGAAATACCTCTAATGGTTACTTGTTTATATGCATGTCCCAAGTGCCCTTGACATCATTAAAAAGCACAAGTTTTAACTGCATGACTAACAACACATTTTCTTTTCACCTGCCATCAAATTTACAGTTGTGTTTGTTGGCTTGTAAAGCTGTGGATTTCAGTTCCGTGCAGACAGACTCCACAGGAGTAGGAACTCTAAAATTCACATATTCTCCTTCCTTTCTAGGGAAACACTGAATTTGCCATTCTTATGGGCCTGACCCAAAGCCAATGTACATCAGCCAAAGCACTACTGCCGACTTTGGAGAGCTCTGAATCAGGCCCTATTATTTTAGTTTATTGCTCACAGTTAAAAAAAGAAGCTGTTGAAATGCTAATCCTATTCACAGCTCCACTTGCTAAGAGCAGAGCAGTGTATCCCTGAGCAGATCAGGATTAGGTGCCTTTATATTTCAGAATTCAACTCCAAAATACTGAGCGCAAAGAAATGTATTACAAAGTATTGCTTATCTACCACGGAGCAATTCTCAAGGGTCGGGAAGAGGAACAGTTGTAAATGTTAATAGAGCTTCTCCCATTGTAGATGGATGCTATTTCTGGGCTAGTATGACAGCCTATGAGAAAACGATCAGCATCGTTCCATATTCTACTCAAGTGACACTGCTGCATGGCTGATCACAGGATTATCAGGGGTAGCCAATAGAAGAGAAGATATATATAGAAATAAAAGTATTCTCTAAGGTATAAAGTAAGCTGATTTAAAAGGCTGGAAGACAAGCAAGCCAACACAGAGAAGTGGACTTTATTTCAGTAGCTGCCAGCATAGGTTACATGGTCTGTATATACAACTTAAATCAAGAGCCAAATAAGAGTATTGGTTCCTGTGACTTGTTACCGTTTTGTAAACAGTATTTAAAATGTGAGTCCAGCACTCTCCCTGTAGTTAGCAAAGATTTAAAACTAAGAAAAGCCATGCACAAATGGGTTTCTCATTTTTTTTCTTTTTCATTTTTTTTTAATTGGTTTTATGAGCACACTGGCTAGAAAGACAGAAGGCATTTTCTGACAGCTTAGTAGACTGGAAAAAATAACTCAGCAGAGTTCCCTGCTGCATGCCACCACTATGTGGGACAAGCAGCCCCTCTTGCACACACACACATTGATGGACAAGCACTCCTCTGCTGGCAAACACAATGCTGAAACTAACAGGCTGAGGAGAGTCAGAAAGCAATGTCTTGATATTGATGGGAGATGTCAGGGAGAAAGCCATGAAATGGGAAGATCTGGTGCAAAGAGGATGCACAGAAGCAACAGAGGAGGAGCAAATTTTTGAAGCAGGGCAGGTAACAAATGTCTCATGCTGAGACTTAGCCAGTAGTGAGAAGGGAGGATTCCCAGGATGCCTGCATGGCAGCCAGGCCAGTGGCACTCGCTCACTGGAGTGTCCACAGTGAGAAGCAGGATGAGGCCAGGGTAGGTGTGAGCTGGCTGAGGAGCCGCAGAGACGCCTCACAGGAGTGTAAGGGCAGCGTGTCAGCTGCACAAAACTAAGCAGACTGCGGCATCTGTAACAGAGAAGGGAACTGCAGATGCTGCTCAGATAATGAACAGCACAGCATGGCAGCGTGTGCAGCCTTTGGAGAAGGGCAGCCAGACAGAGAACTCAAGGCTGGGCACAGTCAGCCAGCAATAGCTTCTTGGTCACCTCTGGGTTAAGCAAACTATGTCTTATATCAGATTGGCTTGTTTAAAAACATCTTTGTCCTTGGTGGGAGAGGGTTTTCTTTACAAGCACCATGAGGAGACAGACTGATGGGGTCAGCAGTGAGGAGACTGTATTTTCCAGACAGTGAGCAGGGACATACAATAAGAAAAAGAGACTCCTGACAATTACTGTGAAATCAGAGTGGGGCATTAAATTCAGAGATGCAACTAAATGGGTAAGAGCACTCATAAACACATTGAGCATGAAAGCAAAGCTAACCATCTTATTAGCATCCCTCACAAAACAGGGATGTGTGGTTTTATGAAAGTATATCATTGCTAGGTTTAAAATACCCACCAAATTATCAAAGGACTTTCAATTATAGCTGCATGCAGTAATCCTATTCTCTCAAAAAAAAATAAAAATCCAACATATATAAAAATACAGTGACATTTATAGTCCTAGCTAAGGGTTTTGCGGGTTTATTCAGCTTTAAATCCATGCTGTATATGGGTCTCTTGAACAAGTTGATGCATATAACTACATCCTGTACCACAGAAGCCACTGAAAGGAAGATTCACTTTACAGGCCAAAGCAAAAATTGGTTTGGGACAAACAGAGCATTGAGATAATCTGTTTAAATATTGTATCAGATTGGCAGTATAAAGCCATAATGGAAAGAACAATTTTCCTTTGTACTGAGGGCTGGATTCACGGGGCATGGATAAAAAGCATGGCCCGCAAGCTGCTGCAAAGCACAGTTGATTCTTATTAGGAAAGAGAAGTAAATGTATTCTGTTTAACTTTATTAGCCACAATGCTCAGATAATGAATTTAAAATAAAACCACCCTCAGTCACCACCAATTGCTTATCTACTAGATGTGGATGTTTAGGTAGAACCAATTCACTAAGATGCAATACAGCCACAAAGCTCAGCAGCTCAGCCTGCCATTACGACCACATTTCCTCCATCTCTACACCCCTGCAGAGACACCCTCTTCCCTACTACTGCAACCACAAGTCACTTGTCTTTATCCTCAAGGCTCATCTCAGCCAAGAATATTTTGCCATTGAGATGTCAACTCCTGTCTCCCCACAGCTCCCCAGCATTGCCGAGCTCTATTCTCAAACTTCTGTGACTTACTTACAACCGTGGGAGAAACTTCACAAAATATCCATAAAACCAGCCCATGATTCTTCTACTAATTCCTTCTCTGCCACACCTACAATCCTTGATGAGGTTTAGGCAGCAAAAATGTCAAGTTCAAACCTGTCTTGGATTCTGCTTATTCATATCAGTTGGTTATCTCTCCCCCCTGACAGATTGTATTTCCATGGCATGGAAGCACCACCGTGCTCTGCCAGCACAGCACCTAGCACAGCTCTGGGCACCAATTTTATTGACTTTAAATTAAACAATATGGTTTCAACAAAATGGCATCTAAAAATTCACCATTTTTAAAGAGTAAGTTGAAGATAGAGGATACACATGACGATTTCAGAAAGTCACGCAGGGGGAGCTGACACAGGGAAGGGCGAGGGGCTTAGCTGAGCCAAATATCCTGCCTTGCACAGTGGATAGATGAGGCTACATTTGTCATCCAGGGTGCAATCCTGCACACACAGAGCTGGAGGAGGGGAGTCCTTCCTGACAACTGCACTGATTAGCTGGTGCCCTGAAGAATGACGTCTGATTACCTTTATCTTCGGCTGCAGAACTGCAAATGTCACTAATGGTCATAAAATCATCCAGTCTTTTTCAAAATACAACCGAAGTAAATTAATCTATTGAGCACAGTTTATTCAATACTTCTTACTCTGGCAAAACTCCCAAAAAATCATTTGCTTGCTGCATGTCTCCACCATATGGTGTCATTCAATGCAGACTTTCTTTCCTGCATTGAAATCCAAAATTTAATGGAGTCAAGTCACCTACGGAGTTTTTCCAGCTCAAACCTACTAATGTAGTTTTCTGTCAAAGAGGTCACACAGCTCTTTCCAGTTTGATACATAAACCAATACCAGCATGATTCCTCTTTCCATAATTAAAATCAAACTCCTCTGGTTTCAGCAGGTTTGAAAGGAGTATTTTGCCCTGTGCAGAAAAGAGCCAGTGCCCAGCACTGGACAATGTCAGCAGTCTCTGTCTAGTTTCAGAACTTCAAAGTCTTGGCCAGTGATTGGTATACTCTCCTATCTGCAGATGATTTCTCCTATCAACCTCTCAGCAATCAGTAAAATAAACCAAAAAAACATGACATTGAACTGCACTGAAAACTAAAGTAGTGATACATTTATAATCCTTGAAAGCTTTTTTTTTTCACAGGACCATTTTGAATAGAGCCTTACTGCCAAGGAACATGGGACAAAAGAAATAATTTCTAGGTATGAGGTATGCCTAGAGCAGGCAAGACATAGATGCTGCTTTTCCTAGAAACATGAACTGAAGACCAGGAGAAAGATGCCTGATTATGCGTTTAGGTATGCTGGTATTTCATCCTCTTCACCAGATGTGCCTTATGTCAGCTAGACAGTCTGTGACTCAGTTTCCTTGACTATAAAACAGGACCACACTGACAAATCTGGTTTTGACACAGCAATGTCATCTCAAATCAATGGTTTTAGAAAAACACAGGACATCCGCTGGCCCCAGCATCTATCAATAACATACCATGTCTCTTGGTAAAGATTGTTATTACAATGATGAGGAAGCCACAAGCTCTGCTTCACACAGCATTTCCTAAACTTTGGAAAGCAGCATATTCTTTCATGTAGCAGCCTCCCTTCGCCCTTACCATGCGCCCACTGCAGATGCTGCTTAACGGTGCCAAAGACTTCAGCACTACACATCTCTCATGCTTTGCAGTTTTATAGCTCATCCTTCCCTCCGTGCTCCAACTATGACCTTCCACCAGCCCTGCCCCACAGCTGTGAGAAATGCTGGTATGCTCTGCAGAAGAAGACACTTCCCCTCTGTACTTACTCACTTGGATGAACACTGAAATAATTTAAACCTCAGCATTAACCCTCTTATCAATGGAGTTGGAGCAGGCAGTCGTTGAGGGGAGTTTAAGCGCTTCCCGGTGCAATCAGGACATGCAGGAACGTGCTCACGGGCACCTACCACGGCTCAGATGACAAGCAGTAAATTGTTACATCAAGCTGTCTGGATGATTTCTGACTGCTGACCCACACCCCCAAGGCTGCCATAGCTGCTTTGGATATATTTGCTGCTGTTTCAGAGTTTCTACCACAAATGATTATTCTGTTTTAATGAAAGTTGAGAATCTAGAGAGGTAGTGCATTGCTCTCCAGTCCTCTGCCCAGTCCAGCCAGCCCACAAAGCACCCTAAAGTGCCACCCACCCTGCCTGAGAGGCTGTAATTCAAAAACCAATTCCAAGAAATGGAAAATAGACAAAGAGGCAGTAAAATGTTGTATCAAATAACCTTAACACTGTCTTAACACTGGAGAACACCCGGTCCACCCTCTTCACACACAAAGCGCCTGGATAAGAGCAGCCAGATTCCAAACTACACCAGCTTATCAGGACACCATAAAGTAGAAGAGCAGATCTGGAAGCTGCAAGCCAAATGTGTCCCACAAAGCACGGCACTGCTGGAGGCAGCTGCCCTCATCTTTACAGCAGATGTCCATCCTGTGATAGCTTTGGTGCTGGTGTGACATGCCCCATCACCAACTCATCTAAAATAGAGCAGATCCCACGGGCTTTATCTCAATCTCCTTTTCTGTGGCCCAGCAGGTATGGATGCAGCCAGAATGAACCCAGTGAAGATGAGAAGCTGCCTTTGGTGCTCTTGCTTACACCTCCTCCCATGCACAAATCCCTCTACTTGTATGAATCCAACTTGTGTCCAGAGGGCTTCTGGACAAAATAAAGCTTTGCCCTTGGGAAAGCTCCTTCCCCATTGCTATTTCCTTCTGCTTGTGCTCTCTCTTCATGCAGCATTCTCACGAGTAGCTCCACATCCATGGCAGCTCCCTCTCACCACCCGTCACCCATAGTCCCAACCCCTCCTTCCAGTCCTCGCTGCACTTTGCCAGCATCCCACTTGTCTCACCTCAACTACTCTGGCATCTAAACCCAAATTGTTTCCAATGCCTGGATGACCCTGGTCCATCATGCAACTTTCCTCCAACCTCAGCTTAGACTGCGCTACATCCTCACCACCTCAACTGTCTCACAGCATTGTCCTCTACTTAAGACACCCAGTTTTTCCTCAGCTCATGTGGCTACCTCTCAAACAATTTATTTCTCTCTTCCAAAACTTCTTTTTTCCCTGGGATCTTTATTTCTCTTATCAACATCAAAACTAGATTTCCACAGTCTTTCCCACAGTTTATTCTTATTTCTTCTGTTCAACACAGACTGTCCCTCATCTTGCCAGCCCATGGCAGAAAACCCCAGGGCACAAAACATCCCAGAAAACTATCCTAGCCAGCCAAACATCGACTGTGTCTTCCCAATTACTCACCAGACTGTCCAACCCACCCAACTGGCAGTTTTCTTCTAGCCCCTGAGCACCTTGTCATGGCCATCTCCGAGCACCTTCATCCACTCTCTCTCTGCCATGACTGAAATCCCCTTCTAAGGCTGTGTATCAAAACCTAGCCCTTCCACCTCAGCAAGCTCTCTTCCAACTCCCTCAATTCCTATAACCAGGATTCAAGTCTCATGGTGGCTTCCTCCACCCTTGACTGGATTGTCTGGTGCCCCTTTAGAGTCACAGCTGCTCCCAGACTCTTCACTCTGAACACTGCCTTCCATCCTTACCAGGTTCTGCTATTGCTTATCCCTCCTCAGGCCACTGCCATCCTGGTCCACAGCCCCACCAAACACCCACCTTCCATCACACCTTTCACACCTTGACTGAATCATCTCCAGCCATAATGATTTCATCCCAACACAGCATTCTTGAGCCTCCCAGCCTCTGCTAGACCTGATTCACAGAATCACAAAGTCAATTAGATTTGAAAAGACCTCAGAGATCACCAAGTCCAAGCTATGACTGAACACTTACATGTCAACTAGAGCATGGCACCAAGTGTCATGTCCAATCTTTCCAATCTTTCCCTAAACACATCCAGGGATGGTGATTCCACCACCTCCCTGGGCAGTCCTTTACAACATCACTCTTTCTGTTCATATTCAATATTCAGTCTGAGCCTCCCCTAGCACAGCTCAAGGATACTTCCTCCTGTCCTGTCACTTGGGTCACTGCCTGGGAGAAGAGGCAAATTCTCACCTGTCTACAATCTCCTTTCAGGTAGCTGGAAACTGATAAGGTCACCCCTGAGCTTCCTCTTCTTCAGACTGCACAATCCCAGCTCCTTCAGCCACTCCTCATGGGACTTGTGGTCCAGGCCCTTCACCAGTTCTGTTGCCTTTTTTGGGACTCAGCCTCTGTTTTTGTGTCCCCCATAATGTCTGGGTGCTGCCAGGGCCCCAGTCGCAGCCAGGGTCTTCCATGGCTGGAGGCCCCAAACTTACACTGTTCTCATCCCTTTCTAGGGTGCCCAAACCTGCACAGCCCCAGGCTCCCATGCCTGACTGGCACCATAGGTGGGCACTCAGACCCCAGGCCAGCCAGACTCCCCGGGTGGGTGTCACACAATCACAGCATGGGTCAGGCTGCAAAGGACCACAGTCAGTCATCTGGTCCAACCTCCTCAGGCAGGGTTATCCTTGAGCACATGGCACAAGATCGTGTCCAGATGGTTCTGGAATATCTCCAGTGAGGGAGACTCCACAAAGTCTGGGCAATCTGTTCCAGTGTGTGGTCACCCACACAGCAAAGTTCTTTCTTGTATTCGGGTGGAATTTCCTGTGCATCAGTTTCTGTCCGTTGCCTCCTGTCCTACTGCACCGAGCAGAGCCTGGCTCGGCCCTCCTGGTTCCATCGCCCTGGCACCCCCTCTCATGGCCCGAGGCCCGCCCGTGCCTGCCATGAGCCCTGTCGGGCCCGACAGACCCTCCGGCCCCCATCATCCCACGCTCCGCGTGAGGATCATCCATGGCCTCAGGCGCCCCTGGTCGCGCTGGCCGTGGCCCCCCACCCCACCCC